>NW_019417771.1:7968-33829 GCF_000390285.2 Anoplophora glabripennis | reverse complement strand
AAAAAAAACCTTTAATTTGCGCAGACGACGCAGGTATTTGTAAAAGTCTAATCGCCAATGTCGATAAATTAGGATGTATAGGTTTGCCATTCTCCAGAATATTAAGGGCCTTTTTATGTCTTTTTGGAGTATTTTCACATATCAAACATTTTGCGGCATATTTTCTGATGAATTTTACTAATTCTAATCGTAGCCGGTCAAAATTGGAATTGATTTTTCGTCCGCTCAATAGAGCAGCTGTTCAACATTCTCTACATTGTCTACGTTGTTTACTTAGTCCACATTATTTACATAGTCTACGCGAAGTCTACATGTAAATGTCGACAATCAATGTTGACGCGTAAATGCCCATCCTTGCTTAAATCTAATCTCCTAAATTGTTTTTCAAAAATACCTACCTTGTATAGTGTGAACCAAATTCAACACTTTTTGTGAGTCCTATTTCTTGAAAAGAAAGTAAGTAAAAAAAATAGGTAGTTGTCACGAGTTCGATTTTCGATAAAATTTGATTTATTTAATTTCTCAATTTTGACAGTTTTCTTTCATACCCTATATCCCTATAACTTTTTTATTTGTGGTAATTTCTTATTTTTCTGAAGAGATTACTTGCACAGTTTTTTTGCGTAAAATTCGATGGAGTAGGTACATTCTATTTTCGATTTTTCAAACACAAACTGAAGGTTTTTTAATATAGAACTCCGTATATACTTTCCAATTTTTTAAATCTGTAATCTCTTTGCAATAGAGACGATGATAATAAAATATTTATTTTTAAATTAGGGACCAATTTTATAAATCAAATCAAATCATTTATTGGTGTCTATACATTAAAATGTTTACACAAGTCAAAGAAAGAAAAGCAGGAAAGATACAACATATAAGCAGTACTACACTAAAGCTAAAAAACACATTCAGATAAATATAACGTAAACAGCATAAAAAAGTGAATATTACGAACATACATTAAATATCTAAAAACTGGTCAGCAAGGAACTCATCAAAATTGTAAAACGCTTTTCTCTTAAGATATTTTCTAATTCTGGCCTTAAAACAGTCTGAATTTAGTGATCGAATCTCAGATGGAAGTCTATTAAAGAATTTAATGCAAAAATAATTTGTGCCATCTCTGGATTTCGTTAATCTATCGTTATCTCTTGTATGATGAAAATGAAAATTTTCTTGTCGAATAAATCTATTCCGATTATTTTTTATATAAATGAGACATTCAAATAAGTAAACTGACGGCATTGTAAGAATATTTAGCAGTTTGAGAATCATTTAAGTATTTAAGAATTTGCAACTTGTTTTTAACACTTCACAGTTTAAAATTATTTTAAATTTCCATCGGCAGTTAAAAATTATTGATCGATAAATAAAAAATATATGGACTCGATAAATTATATTTTCACATTGTGGTCGAATAATTTTATTTATACGACCATTAAATTTCTGCCAGTGCGATTATTGTAAAACAGGTTTATTTATTTAAGTTTTGTCAAATGTAAGATTTTATTAAAATTTTTTATACAATGCAAAAAACCTAATCTCAAAAATATTATATCATAAATTGTTACCGGATGAAATAGACCTCGACCTCTAAATGGTTAAAAATTAACATCAGTAATTAGCGCCCTCGGAAACTTACCTGTGCCAAATTTAAATACATAACATTGTTTCTTGAAAAAGATTTGGCTAAATTTAAAAAAGTATGAGTAAAGTATATATGAGTATATATTTAACTCATCTTATTTTTCTATAACCCCATACATTTTTTACAACCATTTCTAGAACCTCCTTTATATTTGATTATATGTTGACATCTCAAATGTACTTACAAATTTTAAAAGAATAAATTTTTGGATAAGCTGTAAAAATGCAAAGAATTACTTTTCCTTTCAGCGTGATAAAGCTCTCTCCATCCACTACTTCATAATAGTTTATATTTCGTAACAACTGCATAGGAAATCGAAGGCCGATTCCTGGACTCGATTTCCTTTTGTAGGGGGTGAGTTAAACACGTTGCCTATAAAGAAGGTTATAATTGCAGGCGGAAGTTTCAGCAAGCAATATAGAATTGATCAAGTGTAAATAATATTAAAAACGATGTAAAAGTCCAGATCAGAATGGAACACATTTGTAATGGCTCTTTCTTGTCGAGTATTAAAATTTTGTGTTTTATTGCTTTAATAGTGGCATTCTTTATAGCAAATAGTTCCTACTCTTTATTTTTCACAGTAAATTCATGGCATACCCAATAATTTTACATAACAATTAAATGTTGAATAAATTATTTTCAACGTTTAATTTCTATAAAAAAAATTATAGCAAATACTATACATTATTTGAAAGGAATGTTATGCAGATTAATAAATTTAAAAATATGTAAGCCTTTCATTGTAAGGTGTTCCATTTAAGAATTTATAATTTTGGGTTATAACTGAAAAAAAAAGTTACAGCGTATTAAAGAAAACGGCCAAAATTGAAAATCGCCTGTATCTCCTAAACGAGCAATATATCAAGATGTGGTTTTTGCCATTCAACTTTTCTCGAAAATCGATTCCGTAGCATTTTGACTACCTACTTTTTTGTGTATCTTATCGGAAAATAGAAGAAACCTACCGAAAATGTCGAATTTGGACCTAATTGAAAAACTAGAAAATATTTTGTTCAAATGTATTACATTTACCTACCGATAATGGTCACCACAAAAATATTGAGGTATAAGATACCGAGTGTAAAACAGATGAGATTTTGACTACTATTTTTTATTTAGTCATAACGATCTATACATTTTTACTGCTCGTAAAAGATATCTTGATGTTTTCCGTCAGCTTTTATTTTTTCATATCCCAAAACTGCCGCTGTGATCCTCGTATAAATTGGTCAATAATTTAGTGGTAAATCAAAAGCAAGTTAAAAAATGGTAAATGTGAAACGCGTTTAAGATGGGGTATAGTGTGACAACTTAAAAACATAAAAACATAACAGTTTAATACTTCGTGAGTTCACAGACCAATCCAAGATTCAAGAGGATAATTTAAAAATGATTTGGACATGTAATGAGATTATTATGGCAAGAACATTAAAGAGGAAAAGAAATATATTAAAGTGTTTTTGCCCTTAATTAAATGTGGAAAATATGTTATATCTGTATATGAAATGTACAGAATTCCTTTTTATTAATTAACTTTTCAAGTGTTATCAAATAAAACAGTATAACACCAGTACCACCTATTTAATTTTCATTTTGAATTTAATGTTGCAGTTTGCTAGTTCTAAAAAGTTTCCCACTAAACACGAAACGTAAATGAAACGTTGCAAATGAGATGTTTTACTGAACATTTGAAACATTAACTAGAAACGTTTCTGTTTCATTACAGAAATGTAGCACTTAAAAACTTATTTAGTGAAACATAGCCGAAACGTTACAATTGAAGAGAGTTTGAAACATTACTCGAAACATTCCCTTTCGATCTCGGAAACATAACAGACGAACAACCCTTGCTATTTTTGCTTATCTTATGGAACATTCGGCATTAGTTAAATTTTGCTCTCAATCCCCAATCCTTCTCAAGCGTTAGTTCATTTGCCTTTGTTATATAAAGACATAATTAGAAAAAAAAATGTGGTAGCATATTTATAACACAAGTCTAGAAAAAACGTATGTTCGTGACTTGCGTAGACTGCATGTAACAGCCCGAGTTTATTTGTTTCCCGTGTGTCGTTTCAATTCGTATTATGTTAGGTTAGGTTTGCGGTTTGTCAGTTTGCTTGGTTTCGTTGTTATTCATCTTTACTTTTACGCTATTTTATGTGATAATTTGTAGTGTGTGCAGTTGTGGTTATTGTAAGGTGCATATAAAATAATGAATATTGATGCAAAATGTTTAAAACGATATGTGTAGATTTCCAATTTTGCGTCACATCTACCAAAATATAGTTATACGCACTACTATTACAGACAAGAGGACAAGGGACAAGAACTAAGAAAATGGAACAACAACATACATTTCGATATAATTTGAAGATCAACTACTTAGTCAATGAGAACTATTTGAAATATGGATGAATCAAGTGAAATAGACGTCATTTATTTTATATTTTGTACAAATGTTTATATTTGTTTATGTGTATAGGCATGCTTAAATAAAAGAGTTTATGTATACCTACAGATATTTACTTTGTCAAGATATCATTTTGTATCCTTATTTCTGCTGTATAATTTATTATTATTAAAAGGATGTATGTAATGTTGACCATGCGTAGAAGAAATTATAACTTTATATTTTTCAGTAATGTTATTTGTTTTTCATATACCTACCATTTTAAGATTCATAATCATAACTAACTTTTTCTAATTATCAGTTCGTCATTGTTACCATATTCATGAAGGTCTCAACATTAGAAAATTTACATTTCAGAAGCGTATTTGAACTATATAAAATGTGTAGCTTTTTTTTAATGCTTCTGATATTGTTTTGTGATATTTTTATTTGTACGATGAATGGCAAAATTCATAATCCATATTAGAAACTTTTTTCAGTGGCTTCTCAAAAAGAAAGAAATTCTTAGTAAAAGTTGCCGCATCCCCAAACTAGAAGAGCATATTTATTTTTTTTAATATACAATGTAACTTGTTTTAGTTCGAATTAAGTCATTCACAATACAAATAGAAATATCACAAAGGAGTATTAGAGATATTTAAAAAAATACTCACACTATTTATACTATTTCAAAACCGCTTTTGAAATGAAAATGATCTAAAGTTGAGAGCATTATGAGAACAATATGGTAATAAAATTATTATGTTACTCAAACATTTCTGAAAATATACTGAAACGTAAAACAAAAATATCGAGGGCATAAATGGAACATAAAAAGAATGTTACTGAAACCAATTTTTTGAAACGTTTCATTGGAAACGTATTTTGGGGAGGACATCTTGGGCTTCTAGAACGTTAAAAGAACGTTGCATGGATTTTTTATTAAACGTTTCAAGAAAAATGGAAACGTTTCTGAAACATGTCAGAAACTGAAAAATGTTTAGTGGGTTTTTAATAATATTTTAATTACACATACAAACCCAATTATAGTGCTCTAGTAGAAATAGTTCATTAGAAGATTTAAGTTAAAATATGTACCTAATTACCTGCCAATAACAATATATAAACCAATACAATATTTTTATATAATTATATAACAGTATTTTTCTATTCTCCCATTGTAATCCCAACTAGGGGACAGATTTAACCAAATTTATTATTAAATATGATAAAAAACATACACAACAAAAAATATTGCCAAATTAAAACAATTATAATATACTTACAAAATTGATAAGCAACTATTGCAAACTGGACCAACTGATAAAATATATGTACATAAGGGCAATCGACCAGACTACGCAATATATTGTGTAGAAATCTGACAGGATATATGCAAAACATTTATTTTCATATGTAAATACAGAACGTATGTACGTAATATGTATGACAGAAAAATTACATTTACAATCTATTTCTTATTATAATGGTTTATACATTTTCAACTTTGCTGGGAATGAAACTTTACAGAAACGGCGCAATGTTCCTCAAATTGATAAGAAACAACGGTATGGTTAAGAAAATAATAATTTGCTCTGAACGCCTTAAACAAGCTGTTTTTGTTGTATCAACTGTACTCTTAAAATTATATCTTAGTATTTATGTCTGTTTGAGCAAGATAACTTTATTTTTATTCCTTAAATACAGAAGCTTCGACTTGAACATTGATATTATAAGAATTATCAATTTGGTCGATAATTGTGAAGGTCAATTGTGACGTAAAAAGAAAACTGGATTTAAGATAGGGAATATATTATATAATTTAAAAAGCTAGTAGGTAGTGGGTAACATTTTTTTATTTTTGTTATACAGATACAGCTGGATGGATACTGTTGAAAATATTATTTTGCCCGAGCCTCCCATGAGCACTAAGTGAGCCGGTATTGCTCGCGAGCAAATCCACGGCACCATTCAGTGTGTGTATTCGTTTGAAAGATGTCTGAACAAGAAACTCTGTTATGACGGTTGCAAGTGGCGCAGGTATAAGAAAACGACTTCATCCGGCCAGGCCGCCATGGTTTGATTAATAAAACACGTCTACACGCATGTAGTTTTGCCGTCCAAACTGACACTGCGCATCATTTTGTGCTTGCCGGAAAAACTTCAGTCGGCTCATAGCGAACGGCTCAAGGTAGGCTCGCACTACGATCAAAACCCCGTCCACACGGCGACAGTAGTACGTAAGCGGGTCATGAGCCGCTCGGCTCGCAAGAGATATAGGATCCCTTTTAGAATTAATGTTCGGAATCACTCGTTTTTTTGGTAACAAAACTTTATTTGTAAAGTTATACATATTATAAAATTGGGAGTAAATTTAGAATTTATTTCATTTAATTTGATAATACAATGTACAATTATCAATTTGTTATATTTATTTCATTGGTTATTATACATACTAAGTTGCATAAAGTAATATTAAATTGTCCATATAGCCTGTGAGCCAAGGCAGAATAAAATTCAGATAGTAAATATTTGAATAAGTACATAAGGAGGTTTTTAAATTATTATTTTTGCAGGATGTACACCTTATATTAGGTTTGCTCTTCGTGAACAAAACGGAGAAAACTATAGGTGGATCCTTAAACAATTTCATCTTGAGAAAGATTATGAGAATGTATGCAGATCCTTTCTCACTTACCAATCGGAATTTTGTATAATTGATTCACCTGAATAAAGAGATGGTGAGATTTTTATTTAATGAAAGCATTCCTTATATACATAATTCGATGAACTATGTCATTAACCCACTACTTCGAATCCTTGCGGCCGTTACTTTTTTTGGTAGGTACTGGTATTTATCAGAGTTGTCGATGGGTTAAATCATTAAGAAGTGTCATCATTGCTAAGTTTTAGTTATTATTTTTCTTCAAACCAATGAATTAAAAAATTTAATCAAAAAAAATTTATGCAAGGAACTAAATTTCTAGGTATTATGGTAAGGTTTCTAACTGTCCTAAATTTCGGTGGTCGTCCACCATTTTAGATAATATTTCATCAATTGTGCTGCGCCCTGTCAAGACTTTCTGCAGGAAGCCAAATGCCCTTAATTTTACACCGATGTATATTTTTCAAAAATATGACAAGGCTTTTGTACAATCTGGAAATAGTGTCCTGACTAAAACTGCCGGATTCTCAACCTTGCGCAGATGCAGGGTTGCCAAAGTTACTTCTATAAGAATAGATCCACTCTAGCTAATATAAATCTGCTCCACTAGTCTGTTTGATCATATTCCTCTCCCATGATTGACTATGTCTTATAAGAATATAGTCAATCATGGTATCAAGTTTCCCTCAAATTTATAAAATCATAAATAAAAATTACTCCAAGAATTGTCCTAAAAGCTGTCGGTTAATTTTTTCTAGTAATATTTTACTTTTCAATTTAATGAAAAATAGGTAATATTTTATTTAACTGAAAAATAGAGAACCGAAAATTTGATAGTTTGACACAGCCCTATGACAATATGTATGTTCTGCAGATTCTACTAATATATTTTTGAAATGAATCAGTACAGAATAGAACAAAAAATAATATGGAATTAAATATGTCGTCCATTCTTTTAAAGTATACTTAGCTTAACGGGGAATTTAAATATAACATATTTGGGAAAGAACGTATGCTATACGGGTATGTATTGACAATTAACACTTTAAAAAAATCTACTACTCTGGCTTCTAATTCTACACCACTGTTTATGATATTTTTACTCCTAATTTTTAGATGGTGTTTATATTTAACTTAAAAAAAAAAAAACATAATAATATAGTTTTCTTAACTCTTCATTTAGTTTGTTATACATATGTTAATATTTATAGTTTTACTTGATCTCAACTTGACCCAAAGAATGTACTTTTATTGTTTTATTTGTATCGTTCAAAGTTTATCGACTATTTTGTGGTGGATAAATTTTGAAACAATAAAGAAAAAAATTATTTTTTTTGCATTCACGTTCCTTTTTTATTAAAAAGATATAGTTTATTCATAAGACACATAAATATTTAAATTTAATAATAATATAATAATTAATCTATTTCAATCGAAAAGGTTGCCACTCCAAAAATATTGAGATAGTCAGTATGTTAATATTTATATGTATTAATCGATCTAGATGTAGTCTTTCCGAAGTCAGCTGAACATGCAAAAATTTAATGAGTTTCATGGGCGTCCCTAAATTTTCTGCTAAAGGTAAAAAATAATTTGTATATAATGTGTAGAAAATTTCTATTATATGTTCATTTGGCTAACATCATATTTTAATTATTTATGCCCTCAAACAATTTTATTATATTGGTGGTAAATTTCGTTTTGTTCCATTTCAAAAGGTCTCCAAAATGCCATGTTGTGATAATATTAGTAAACAAAATATCCCTCTTATTTCTCCCTTTTGCAATTGCAATATGAATGATTGATAGAAACCTGATACATACTCTCAATCTGTTGGTTCTTCAATTAATATCGGAAAGACTATACCTATATTTTTTACAGATATGAAAGTACAATCTAAAAATATTGAAAATATGGTAAATGTAGTGGAAGGGTCACCAGAGCAGCAATTCACTAATAGACATAATTTTACAAGAAACTGTCAAGCGAAGTACGGGAGTGTTGAAAGGTCACTTTAAGTGTTTATTAGCAGGAAGAAAGGTAAAGTATAGTCCAAATGTTGTAGGTAACATAACAGTGGCTTGTGCAGTGTTACATAATAATTTATGCATACAAGAAAATCTACAGCATTCTATTAATCCTATTGTAGACATAGCATATATTGGGGATAATGTTGATGTTCAGCCGGTGCATGATATTATTCAGTTATTAATTCAGATATATCTAGTCGTTGACAAAGAAAATCGACCAGTTTCTTTTTGAAATAAGCCCTTAGGTAATGAAAGCATATATATTCACCTATACTGATACATAATTAGCACTACTATATCGAACATACATACACTAAAAAGTCTTTTGTAATTACTTCTATATATTGCATTCCTCCGATACACATAGTAACTTTTATCACTTGTATCCTTGCCGTCAGAACCTTGAAATATATATGTGATATCTTTTTACCACAAAGCATTATTTTGTACTTTTTATTTTATTTAAAAATGCAGACCATCATTAACCTCCAAGGAAATTCTCAGTCTGTTCAGTATCACATAATTTTCTTTTAATCCCTGGTATATATCAATTTATATTATACAGGGTGGGCCAATGGAAACTTTCCACCCTGATTTTTTTGGTTTAAAATAAAAATCTGGGAAAACGCTCGAACACGTCGCCTTTTGATTTGAGGGGTAACTATTTTTCAGTTTTTTTCATCCACGTAGCTTTAACCCCCTAGGTTGGGAGAAAACAACCCCCCAAATTTGAATAGGGGATAGGGGTCGTGCCATACCTCTCTTTAAAGTTCTCATCGAGTTCTTTATGACCCTACAATTCCGCCTCATTATTTTTATCCGTAACGAAATGACAGCTTGTCAAAATAAAAATAAATAAAAATACTAATTTATTAATTAGGTCTACACGTGAACTTTATCTAACAAACTGTTCAAAATGTCCGCCATTAACATCCATGCAATAATAAAATCAATTCTCTATCTCTTCTCTAACATTCTGCAACATATCGGTAGTTATCCTTTGACATTCTATAGTTATGCGTTCTTGCAGAACTTGAAGAGAAGCTGGCTGTGTTTTATAAACTGTAAACTTCAAATGGCTCCAGGGATCTATTGAGTGGCCTGCAAGTTCCCCTGATCTTTCCTGTCTAGACTTCTTTCTCTGGGACCATTTGAAGTCTACAGTTTATAAAACACAGCCAGCTTCTCTTCAAGTTCTGCAAGAACTCATAACTGTACAATGTCAAAGGATAACTGCCGATATGATGCAGAATGTTAGAGAAGAGATAGAGATTCGATTACATTATTGCATGGATGTTAATGGCGGACATTTTGAACAGTTTGTTAGATAAAGTTCACGTGTAGACCTAATTAATAAATTAGTATTTTTATTTATTTTTATTTTGACAAGCTGTCATTTCGTTACGGATAAAAATAATGAGGCGGAATTGTAGGGTCATAAAGAACTCGATGAGACCTTTAAAAAGAGGTATGGGCAGGAACCCTATCCCCTATTCAAATTTGGGGGGTTGTTCCCTCCCCACCTAGGGGGTTAAAACTACGGGGATGAAAAAAACTGAAAAATAGTTCCCCCTCAAATCAAAAGTCGACGTGTCCGAGCGTTTTCCCAGATTTTTATTTTAAACCAAAAAAATTGAGGTGGAAAGTTTCCATTGGCCCACCCTGTATATAGTTATATTTTTATTCCATAGTCAGTTGAAGGAAAAATTAGATTATGAAGAAATTTACTTAACTTGCCCTATTGTCACCAAATGTAGCTCATTTTCTCATTAAATATAGTAATTTTCTTTCAATGAGGTGAACACCAGCTCCTTGAAAATATTTCATTCATATTTCCATTCTTTTGTCCATGGAGACTAGATAAGGAGCACGAACTCATACGGGAAAATTGACAAAATTTGTCCAAGAAATGGCATAAGTTGGGGTGGCGCTAATGTTCCATATGTCCCAAATGAATGTAGCTTCATAAATACGAGTGAAGTAAGCAAATAACCAATTTTATTTTATTTATATTGAGTTTAATAGATATATTGGGGAGCGGGGAGGTATACTAACCTAAAAACTAGAAGTCAAGTCAATAATTATTACAATTTGTTTTTATAAATGGTAAATAAAAAGTTTCGAAAATAATTTAAATATGGTAATAGTATGTGAAGTGAATGACTGTCAACAGATTTAAAATAAAACAGTACGTTTGTGATCTGCATTTTCAATCTAATGATGTCCAGCAGTTCTATATTACAACTTGACCGAATAGTGGGTTAATATTATGGCAAAAGGTCGAATAATTCGGAAGTTGGAAGCAGCTTCTTTGATTCTTAATACGGTAGAGAAATTTTTAAATAGAAAGATTTCATAAGTGAAAATATTGTATAATTGAATGATGCATTGTTTCTTTATATATTTTGCAGCAGCATCAACAGCAAGAGCATCCGCTACACCAGCAACAACAGGTGCAGCAGCTACAACAAGAGCAACAGTTACAACAACAACAACAACAACAACAACAACAAGAACAGCAAGTAAATCAAGAGCAATTAAGTTACGATGAGATTATACTAGAAAGTGAGCATCCTGTCCTGTATAATCTAATAAAAGAAAAGTTCTGTTGACGTGTGATGAGGTCTCGACAAAGCAACTATGAATATGTTCACATAATATTGACAATAGCAACAAAGTATACTTTATTTATTTCTACATATTCTTGTAATTTATATTACGTGCATAAATAATTAAATTCGTATCTTTCATATAATTCTTGCTGGTGACATCGCTATTATCATTACTGAATTGAATAAATCATTTCCAATTAGTTGCTGTTTCTTTCCTGTTAGTAAAAAACTGATTGAAATTCAGATATCATATAAAATTTAAAGAGAGGATACGTGTAGTAATTGATGCTGATCGATCTGTATTGGTAATTGACTACTTTTACTAAATATTTAAACATGGAAATCAATTGCTTCATGAACAAAATGAAATTTTAAGAAGATAGACTGACACGTATTACTTATTTTTAAGTTGTTTTATTTGTAATATATATTTACTTTGTTACTTGTTTGTTATGAATAAATATTTATTTTATTTTAATTAGGCACAAATAATTTAGTTTTTTTGATTCAATTAATAAAACATTGAAATCTTTGGTAGATAAACATTTTATTTTTACAAAATATATAACAAAAATATAGAACATTGCTAAAATATTTCTTTATAATACCTTATTAATTTTGGTCTATACTCTACCTTGGAATAAGTCATGGAACCATGTTACGTTCGAATTAAATCAACAATTTTACGAAAGTAGAATTAAATTTTACAGCAATTTTAAAATATATACCCAGAAAACTAATCGATTTTAAACAGTTATAAAATATTTAGATTACCTATTTTTTGTGACCTTTATAATGGAGTACCTATATTTTGTTAAAATTTTGGTATCAATTGGTTGTCATGTTGTTTTAAGCTTCTTGACATTTTGAGAAGAGAGCGATATGACTCTCGAAGCATTGAGAAGTCTAAACCGACAACATGGCAATCAGCTTAGAAATTGTCCAACCATAATTTATCGACTTTCCATAGTCAGTTTTCAGTTACACTATAATATAGTATATTATTGGTTATTCAAAAAAAATATGGATTGTGATATACTCTATCTTATATGAATTCCTTTCCCATCAATTATTCCTATAACCTGCTCTGGAAATTCATATTGGGCAAAATATTGTTCGATTACAACTGCCTCATTATCTCGGCCATTCTATAATTTATGGAGACAAGTTACTTAGCAAGTATGTAACTTTTCTGGTTGTTGTAGAGCTTAAGGCAATGCAAAATTTACCAGAATCATGGGTGAAATAATTAGAAATGGCAAATTTTTCTTCAATTCTGTTAGCTACTTCCCATATGCTAACACGGAAATGTTAAAAAAACTTGGCCACTATATTCAGGTACAATAATTTCAAAGTAGTTCTTATTTTTTACTCTTTCTGTTTCTTAGAATAAATCTATTTCATCATCACTCTCAAGCTGGACAATGCGTCTAATAAGTCATCTGAATCACTGGACTCAAAATCGGACATCTGTAATATTTTAAAAAGTTTATTTAAAACACCGAGTTTTTTTATATTCTATTTTTTATTACCACAAGTAAAAATTCCATATTAATAATACAAGAATTACTATTTTTTTAAAGGCAACTTCCTGTATAAAATGTGACTTTTACTAACATTAAACTAAAATCTTTAACAAAGTAATTATCAAAAACATAAACCTTACTTATAGGTTAATATTAACAAGATCACGTCATAAATTCCTTGAAAACTAGTTTCTTTCTACGAACACCAAATTCTTCTCATAAAGCTAATATTTTTTATTATCTATTTAGTTTAATTACAGTCCGGAATGACATATTTTCATGATTTATATAATTCAAAGTAGCTTACATTATTTATTTTAAAATTTTTAACACATTACAAAAATGACATGATTGATTTATAATTCAAACTGCCGCTTTTTATCTCCCCTCTCTACATATAGGACATATGGAACACTAGCGCCCTCTTATTTTTGTAAGATTTTTGTTTACATGGAGTTCGGGCTCCTTGTATAGTCTCCATGCTTTTGTCGAACACTGTGCTCTATTCAATTCCAAAGTTAATTGCTACCTTAGAGCTAAATTTGTTAGTTACCTACTACTTCAGGATAAAGTTCTCTAAACCCTATGATAACATTCCAGCGATGTTGAGTTACATGCATTTTGAATTTCTTCTCCGTTTCAATAACAATTTCCATTTTGCATTAATTAACGTTCAAGATTCAACAACTCAACATACATAGACAATCTTAAATTTCAACAAGATTTTGACTTGCAGAACTTTTACTGATTCTTATAAAAAAGTATCTCCCTTTTAGAGTCTTTGTGAATGGAATAACAAAAAGTTTTAGTGTACCAAATTTTCAAACGTCACAATTCTATTCTAATTGAGATTTCGGTTCATCAGAATCCTAGTGCTGGACTTCAACTTTGACTCAAGATATTGAGAACTTATGAGATAGCATTTCCGCTTCAAGTATGTCCTTGTTCTCGAATGCCCGAACTAGATCTGAATTCTCCAAGGCAGTATATCACAACAATTGCCTAATTGAGTGAATTTTTCCAAATGAAAAACCTCTTTTTACTTAAAATTTAAATTAAATAAATAGAATTTTAAAATTAATCTTTCAGAGTAAAACCAATTTGCAAATAAAATAAACATAAAAAAAAATCTGATAAAACTTACTTCAACTTTATACATTTTAATTAAACCACTGTTAATTTTCGACCAACTTGGAACTCCACTAATGCTCCATAACTGATTAGAATGTTCTGCAAAAGGCCCACTTTTAACTTGATTAATGTATCTTATACAGCTTAAAAACATATATTCATCAGCATATGCATTTACAATATCTTCTTTTAAGAAACAAGTAGTTTCAAATTTAGGATTTCCTAAAAATGTTAAAAGATAATAACCATTTGGTTAATATACAATTTTAAATGACTTGCCAACAAATTGAGAACTTCCCCAAATAAATGGAACAAATTGATAATCATCTAAGCTCCAAACTCCATGACTACCGGCTGGTTCCATACGATAAGTTATTTGCAGTTTTCGTACAACATCTAAATATCTGTAAGAAACAATTATAATTTCACTGATATAATACCAAAGTTTATTAATTTGATATGTAATGGCATATGAAACCTTTAAAAATAATATACACTGTAATAATAATTATGGTATTACAAATACAGGGTGGGCTTTTGAAAACTAAACAAAGCGAATAACTCTCAGGAAAATTATTTTTCCGAAAAACGCCGAGGCTGGTCAATTTTTGATCGAAAGAGAACATATTTTCACATAAATTTCTTGTTACAGACTCTACCACCCCTAGGAAGTGTGAGCAACCCCCCAAAAATCTTAATAGGAACACATCATTTAAAAGTTATTCTAATTCTTTACACAACCGTGTTTTATCTCTTGAATTTGACTGATTAGTTTCCGAGATACAAGTTGCTAATAAAAAACCTACTTTTTACACATTTATTTGCAAATTACTATACCTAAGCCAATTAAATATTCAAATTGATGACCCCCAGCCTCCATACAGTAGTATAAGTTGACGGCATTCGTTGACAATACATTGGCGTAGATCTTGAAGGGAAGTAGGTGAAGTAAAATAAATTTTGGACTTTAAGTGACCCCACAAGAAAAAATCTAAATGAGACAAATCTGGCGATCATACAGGCCAATCTATGACGCCTCTTCTCCCAATCCACTGATTCACAAACATATGATCAAAATACTGCTGAGCAGGCAGGGCGTAGTGTGGGGGAGCTCTATCCTGTTGGAATGTCAACTGGTCTTCGAGATAATTCTCATTATTCTAGATAATGTTTGTCAATGCTGGATCAATGTTGATCTCTAACAAATCCGGGTATATCACCCCGGTAAGAAAAAAGGACCAACAGTACAGTACGGTCACCAGAAATTCCAGTCCATACATTTAATTTTTCCGGATGTTGTGTATAACTCTCATAAAATATCCTTGGGTTAGATGCAGACCAATAAAGACAACTATGACGATTGACGGTGCCATTAACAAAAAAAGAGCTCTGATCCAAGAAACAGATATTAAAAATAAAATAAGGATTGTTAATGCTTAGCTCATTCACTCATTATTTCACAAAATTCAAAACCACATTCAGCTTCCATTTGCCTCGTACTCATTCTGAAATTTATAGCAACATGGCCAAAAATCGCCGCTTCTACTGCTTCATTTCTTTTGGAGTACCTCTTTTTATTACATACAGATCCAGTCTAATCAAACATAGCCACTAACTCCATAGAGAAAAAAGAAAATAGGTTTTTTTATAACAACCTGTATCTTAAAAACTAATCGGTCAAATTCAAAAAATAAAACACGATTGTGTAGAGAATTAGAATACATTTCATATGATGTATCACTTATCCCACCTTCCTTATTAAGATTTTTGGGTGGTCGTCCCCCTTTCCTAGGGGGGTAGAATCTGTAACAAGAAATTTATGTGAAAAGATGTCCGCCTTCGATCAGAAATCGACCTGTCTCAGCATTTTTCAGAGAAATAATTTCTCTGAGAGCTCTGTTTTGTTTTCAAAATCCCACCCTGTATATAGTGAATGAAGTTTATAAGAATATACATAAGAACATACGTAAGAACAACGTAATAATAACACAGGCACAGAAAAAAGTTTCATATTCGGTAGACTAGACCCCTCCCCCTTCCCCTATGTATTCGAATGCCAATGATTCTAAAGAAAATAAGTGACAGTAGTGATTGTCACTGTAAATTTGCTTATTTTAAAAAATTTAGTAGAAAGGTTGTTAAAAAAATGAAATGTCGCCTGAAACCGTGATCGCATAATAGAAACGTTTTAGATACTGCAGTAGTCCAAGCAAATACTTAACCTCTTAAATATAATAAAATGTATTTTATAGTTTGCAATATAACGGGATAACTCACACCTGATCACATATTGGGATATACAGGGTCTTTATAAATTCGGAGAGGATTTTTAATTGTAGGTAGAATGCATTGATAACAAGTATTTTAAAAAATCAAATAAATGCAAAACAGTGTTTATAATTAATAGTAGAAATTAATCAATTAAAACTTACTGAATACATCTAGAATCAGCCCCAACTTACATACCACACAGAAAGAGGTGCATAGTTATGCCATAAATAGTGTGTAGTCCACTGTTTCATTTAATTTTTTTTTATAGAAACAGAAAAATTACTAATTCAATTGTAGGTAATCACCAGTTCTACTTCAATTTAAACAAATGTTAAAGTGAAGTTATTTATTTTTCTAAATTCTTAATTTTAACTATCTTTTTTTGGAAAGAGGCAGTATGCCTATGGTGTGTGTATTAATAAGTGCCAATAATCATGACAATATGTTACCAATACAGTAACAATGAATTAATGGATATGATGGTAAATACAATGAAAACTTCAAGTTAGTTGCACATCTTATGTACAGCGATTTCCAAATAGGCATGTGTCAACACCTTAAACAGAAGCAGAGCTATCGGTGGTGTCAGCGGTTTCAAAAAAGTTTTCATTGCATCAATGTTATAAATCAATAGGTATTAAAAAAATATATATTCTTCGCAAAAAATATTTCTGCCAATTGATTTATTTACTCTTCAAATATCCTCTCCAAGTTCGTAAACACCTCGTATCTACCTATATGGGGTTCCATACTGCACTGTAATAAGAACAGTCATTTGGTGCAAAAAGTACATGAATCGCACCATGTACGACACCATAGACTTATGTTCTTTGGTAAATTTTGTGGGAGGAGATAAGTCGAATAACACATTATTCTGTGACCAAATCCATCTCCTCCGTTCGACTAAAATATATTAGAGGTTTACAAAATTTAACTTGTAGTGATTTAAATTTATCAATCTCTCTCTCTCTCACTCCCCATCCCATCCCTCCCTCCCCCCCCCTCTCTCTAAAACCATGAAATTAACAAAGGTAGAGATAGTAATTCGAGTACACACAGTAAAATTTCGGACACTAGTATTACTACGTTATTAATAAATTTTTTTAAACTTTTGTAGTTTTCTTTATTATTCCACTTTTACACCAAAAAAAAATGATAAAACAATATATTTCTTTAAACCCTAGCCAAATTTTTTTCAGTAAAATATCTATTGTACAGAGTAATTGTAAGAACTGCAAGGGAATAAGCGTCAATATGTATATTGTTCAGGAGAGACAAACTAATTTTCTTTTACGTTAGTATTTTAGTTATTCTATCCTTTGGATAAATAGTATAATATTTGCATCTGAATTAGAGAGAAATATTTGTATAAACAATGATGATTTATCCAAAAAATCATTTATCGTGTAAGAATAAGATACGTGAAAATGTTTACATTAAATTTACAACCAGATGGAAAAAATGGATAACTGACATTCGACATGTTTTTTGTACTTAAAATTATTACGGCTGTTTTGATAATAACTTAAAGTGGCCTTTAAACTTAAATTTAAAGGAGCTTTAAAGCATTGTCAGAATAATATGTTACTATGATAATTGGCATACTTTACAGTCAACATTATTGTGATTGTAAAACCTCTATAGTGTTTACCTTTTATAGTCGGTTGACAGATTACAGGTTAATTGGCTTACCGTAATATTTCACTACTGTAGTCGAACCTACAGACACCTATACCATAACTAGGCTTTAGACTATCAATGGGCACCGAGCCCTACAACCCCCCACAACTACATCCTAAGGTCAGAGGGATACACTTGACAGATTATCGGTCAATAAAACTACTGAAATATTTTGCAGTCGAACCTACAGCCACCCAAACTGTAACTAGGCTTAAGACTACTATCTCCAAATCACTTAACCCCCCATCCCTCTCCCTCCCCACCAACTACCAAAGCCTGTCGTGTGACTTTTCCCTGCTTACTGGTTGTGTAACTGTTTAATTGTGAATTCCATCTCACAGCCACCTAAACGATCACTACTCTATAATCTCTGACGACAACCTAGGGTTCCCAACCGTCCCGGTTTGGCCGGGATTAACCAGGAATCAGAAAGTTTGTCGCGGCAAAAGTTTTGCCTTGGTCGGGACATAAAAAATCCTGGAAATCCTTAACAATATTTTAACAATATTCAGAAATTTTTGAGTACCGCCGCGCCGTGTCCTGGTAGTCTGAGGTATATTTTCGTACGTATAAGACGCTTCAAAGCTTTTAGTTGTGATTGGTAGACCTTGTCATGACATCCAATTTTTTGGCTCTAGTTAAATCAGACCAAAAACTGCTTCAGGCTGCTAGATCTCAACAAAAATATAGATTTAGGTAGCAATGGAAATTAAAAAGGGTTTATTTTGTAGTTTACTTTAATGTTTATTTTTGTCAATAACATTTATTAGTTTTGTTAAGTAGGTGGTTTTGGGGGGTTGACAGGGGTTGTAGGGCTTTGTGCCCATTAAAACTTTTGATCACCATGACGAGGACTATCAAAATACGAAGTTTCATAAAAATTTACCGGTGTTCAATTTCCATATGTTTTGTGTAGGGTTCTTTAAAGGCATTTATTTTAATTTGACGCGAAAAACTTGATGCAACACAAAATCTATGTCCTTTATTACACTTAGACTTATGTTAGTTTGTTTAAATTATGCAATAGACGATTCTTTTAGTTAATAATAAACTTACGAAAATAAAACAAAACTAATTTTACATTAGATACATATAACTTCATTGGATCTGGCTTGTTTTAATTAATTTAGATTATGGAGTATCTACTGTATATTCAAACATTATTCTACATATACCTTACAAAAGCTTTACAAGCTATTGCAGCTTGGTCAGTCTCCTTCAGGTAACCAATTTTAAATAATGAACATAGGAACATAATAAAAGATAATTCGTGACCAGTTCCATAATCAATCCTAGTAGAATTTCCAAAACCTTCGACCAAATAAACCATAATTTCTGGAATCGCTCTGAACAAGTCTTCTGGCAAAATACTTTGAAGTAATTCTATAGCTGACTAAAAAAGAATACAATATGGCAGTAATTATTATTTTTCACGATGCTGAAAACCCCACATAATATGCAGAAAAATATGTATGCTTTTATTCATAAAATAATGGTGCAAGTTCCTATGACAGACACGTAACCAGGAGTAGGCCTGGTTGGTCCATGCTCCACCTAAAAATATGCTGGCCCACCCAAATACAATAATAATATCTCTACGCCTCATACTAACCGCAAGGATTAGCCCAGCAGACTAGTATGGGAGAGGGGGGGGGAATATTATTATTCAGTAGGCCGCATTTGCACCCATGAATGACTTACGTTGGTTAGCCCTAACCGCCATTCAGTCCAGAAATTGAGAAAACCTGGAAAATCTCATTAATTAGGGGGATGGTTAAATACAGATCGGTATGAGTCTCTCACATTGACTCAAGCCATCAATCTTCCACCTTACCATACCTGCAGAAAGGATGCCTAATTCCCTTCTACGAATATATGTAGCTGATCTACAATTTTATGGCCACGGGGATCAAATTCGCGACAGTGACATTCTTCGATTTAAGTATTGAGGCCTCAAACCCCTCGGCTATCGACCGATCAAATAAAGAGAAGAACAAGAACTCGATTCCGGAATTATCTAAATATGGCACAACACAATGCGTAAGTATTTGCTCTTCTTGAAAAGCAGCTCCAGAAAATGATTTAAAACAAAGTAAATCATGGCCACATCCAATTTCATTATTACGTACTTGCTATAATAATTTTTTGGAAACTCATTGTTAACAGAAAAGATGACCTCAGTTATTTTTTTAAATATTTTACAATAACTTTTTTTCAGCAAAGGGATTTTTTGAAAATTGGTACATTTATAATTAATAACAAACTGCACCAAATCATCAAAATTCTGAAGTACTAAAGGCCCCAGTTGACTCATTGATATCTTTTTTATTTACAATTTTTCAAAAAATGAAATAAATTAATGTAAATCGTACAAAAAGATTATCTTCTAAGTTAGACATTAACATTAACTATTGTGTAGAAAAAAATGCATTTACTGTTTTTAAATTTTATTGCTACATGCATTTGTAAAAAAACTGCCAATTTGGACCAATATTACCACCTTTTGAGAGTTTCTCATACTCCCCGAGGAGATAGATAAAATATATATCAAGCCGATTAAAAAAAAGCTAGGTGTGTTTAAGGGGTATGAAGTATTTTTTATTTTTGGTTTCTGATTTTTATGACAACGAATAACTTTTTTATTTGTGAAAAAAAAATGTTTTTCATCCTGTTTTTGGCAACGCATATCTATCACCTTACAACTTTTATACTTTATATAATATTTTCTATCTCATGTGTTAGCTTGCACCATATTTTAGAAACACCTTGTGTAATGAATATTTTTTTGCACCTTACAGGGTGATTCAGGTTTAATCTGGATAACTTCAGGAATCAATAGAACAGGTTAAAATTATGTACATTTTGATACCTATAAACTTATTTCCTAAATCGCATCGTTTCGGAGATAGAAGGCGTTGAAATAAAATTTCTTTTCGCTTTTCCCTCATAACTTTTGAACCACTTATCCGATAGAGATGAAATTCAGAATACTCCTTATGATCTTACAAAAGCTTCTTAAGTTTCAACCACCTACCCCTCTTAGCAATGTATTTCGTGTACTACCCCCCTCCACTATTTCAAAGCTTCAAAAAAATTAATTAATTTCAATAAAACAGCTGCACACCACTTTTGTCTCATTAATTTTGAAACTTTTTTGTCTCTTTTTTTTTTCGATATTTGGCGTTGTTTCTAAGATATTCAATGAAATCCGTGACAGTGTAGCGCCCCAGACGCTTAAATTTCATTTAACCTTATAGCAACCCATGAAAAACAAAACTTACAATGATGTGTATAAACTGATGTTTGTGAAAATCATTGGTAAAAGTATTATTTCAAAAGTATTTTTAGTGCTAAGAAAAGGGAAAAAAAATCCTACTTCAATGAATTCAATGCCCTCTATCACCAAAACAATGCGATTTAGAAAATGAGTGTATATCATGAATGAACATTATTTTAACCTGCTCTATCGGTTCCTGAAGTTATCCAAATTAAACCTGAATCACTCTGTATAATTCTATGTTCAGTGTAATTCAAAGCGAACTATAAGACATTATTCATTATTTATTTAGTTGTTTCCACCTAGCAAAAAATGCATTCGAATTAAAACTATTGCATAGAAGGTGACATTTGTTACATAAAATGTTATCACTTTATTTTAGTATTTAAATATTTTTAGGTAGATACAGGCTGTCTTACGGTGACGACCCATTAGAATATTACAGGGGCTACTTCGATTTGAATTTTGAAAATTTGGGCCCTGGGGTTTTCGGGGGTGCTCTCTTTAAATAAAATAATGCCATTGTAGTAGCACTTCCGGTGATAACCAAAAATCACCATCTACTTGTTTATTTTAAATGGAACACCCTATTATTTATTGCATTATCTACAAGATAAATTAAAAATAAGTACAAAATATTAAAGCTTCCCTGTACCTAAATCTAATCTTTTCGAGATAATCGACATTTTAAAAAAATTTTAACAGATGCAAGTGTTTCGAAAATTCCTTATATCTTTCTTTGTTCTGGAAGCTTTCACTTGCTTTTCAGAACACACAAGGAAAATAAGATGCACTACCTTCCACTATCAAAATTACCTGAAGAAAATTATCCTATTTTTAAATTCAAATAGGACAACCTGTATTACATAACATTTTTATATCATAGAAAATTAAATTCTCTATTCACCGATATAGGCACTGGAGAGATTATACAGTTTCGATTCTCTCAAATATTTACGGTTTTCTTTAATTCTTAAGAATATTACATTAAATATATAATCAAATGTGCCTTGAAAGACAAATACCTATCAGTACTGTCGTCAGTGTTCTACAAGTATCAAGTATTTTTAATTTATTTTATATCCATGGAACATTCACCTGGAATCAATTCCTTATACATACGCGTGAATGCGTAAGTGATTTTGAGAACTTTTCCTTATGCATATACGTGTGTACTCTGGATATTTCAGAGATTAAACGATTCATCAGATGAGTATGAGGATAAAAACATAACATAAATAATTTCAAAAAACTAATAAACGATTATCAGATAATTTAATAATATTTGGAATGAAGTTGAAAGGAGAAAGAATATTATTATTTAAACTTGGTTACTTTATATTTCATTGTTTTCATAATGAAAGGACAACTATTTGCTCTTTATTGTACTTGCAGTTACTAATAATAGTATTCCATTGGAAGAAAATATTATTATCATTTTTTGTAAATATATTTCCTCATTATTTAAAAGATACAACAAACGTGAAGCAACGCATTTTATTAATGTAATTATGAAAAAATAAAAAATTGATCTACAAAGAACGCTATTGTATGTAGCTTGCCGGGTTTCATTTGTGTCCAATTCCTTAAGTGTTGCAAAATATCAAATCATAGAAATGCTGCTAATAATTCTGCTTCATGGTGAATTTCCATTGGATATAAAATACACACATTCAAAATATTTTCATTAGAATAATTATTTTTATTGTCGAGCAAATACTTGATACTTGTAAAATATTAAATGACAATATCAATATTTGCCTTTCAAGGCACATTTGATGATATTGAACGTAATATTCTTGAGAATGTAAGAACACTGCTAAATATAGAAAATCAAAACTGTAACCCCTACAATGTCCATATCGGTGAAGAGAATTTTACTTTCTATAATATAGTGCAAAAAATAAAGGGTGTTCCATTTGAATTTAAAAAGTTTTGTTGGTTTTACGTTTTCAAAATATAACATAAAAATGGTTCACTTGATGACAATTTTCTTCAGGTGATTTTGATAAATAGAAGGTAGTGCATCTTATGTTCTCTGTGTGTTTCGAAAAGCAAGTTAAAGTTTCCAGAACGAAGAGATATTATTGCATTTAACTGATTGATATATGTTCGCAATCTACATAGACCAAGCAAATTAAATTTTTACTCGAAAAAAGTCCTATCCGCTAGATTATTGTAAAATTGTCTAAAGGAACATAATATAAGACATCTCTCGTCTCGTGAGTCAAAAACTTTTATTAGCTAACTTTTCTATTTAAACAAATAAGTGAGAAAAACAATTTTTTCACTTTGCCATCAACCAGAGAAAACCATCAAAACCTCCACTTATTTGTTTAAATAGAAAAGTTAGCTAATAAAAGTTTTTGACTCACGAGACAAGAGATGTCTTATATTATGTTCCTTTAGACAATTTTAGAATAATCTAGCGGATAGGACTTTTTTCGAGTTTCTCTTTTATTTTCGCTAATTTTCTTGGTGTAACAAACTACTGTTGCAAACGGCCAATGTGGACAGTTACCAAACTAGCAGATGTCAAAAATGTTAATTAAAAACTTTTCGAAGTCATCCAAATAATTTTTTCTATAAACATTTCATAAAATTTAATGTTTTTATTGCAATAATCTACTCATACTACTTTATCCATATAACATATGCATATTATTATTCCACAAACATTAAAAAGATAATTCATAATTTCTTATACTATATTTCATTTTGAATCAAATTGAACACATAATTAAAAACATTTCCACTTTAAAGTGAAATCTTTTCTTCCTTCATCAACTCATCCCACTTGCTGCTACCGCAGCTTTATAGATTAAAAAACAGTAATTTTCATATCTTGTTGCAAAATATATCTCTTTACCATAAGTGCTAAAAAGATTCATTATACAGGGTGTTTTCATAATATGGTGCTAAACTGAGATAGTGAATGTTATTTTAAACAAAAAATTTATGTGAATATGAGGTTGAAAATGCTTGGTGAAAATGTTACAGATCAGATCCAAATTAAACCACGCACAGGGCTTTAGATTATCCGTTGCTTTAATCTCATGGAGGAATAATAATTTTTTACTTATACATACTGGCAACTGGCAACTGAGGGTTTTTTTATTCAAAAATAATTATCAGGTGGTGTTTTTGGTATAAAGATATATACATATATAAATGTGGCCACAAAAAGATGATTTAACCATGTACACCAGGAAAATTAGCGAAAATAAAAGAGAAACTCGAAAAAAATCCTATCCGCGAGATTATTGTAAAATTGTCTAAAGGAACATAATACAAGACATCTCTCATCTCGTGAGTCAAAAACTTTTATTAGCTAACTTTTCTATTTAAACAAATAAGTGAAGAAATCAGTTTTTTCACTTTGCAGGGAAAACCATCAATTTTAGCGAAAAGTGGCTCACAGACAACTTGTAGCGAGTAAAATTATCTACAAAGTGAGAATTGTTAAATTAAAATCGGTTAATAAACAAAAAAGTTATTGCAAAAAAACAAGAAAAGTGCCCATTTTTTAATTTGTTTATAACTATCGCATTTATTGTTAAAATTTTATAAAACCTATGACAAGTTGAGGGTTTTGTCTTACTTCAAAAGTGTGCCAAAAGTGGGCGCTGTAGGTGCAATAGTTTTCGCACAATTCAATTTGTTTATAACGGAGGCTCCAAAAGTTATGAACTTTAAGCCTCTGTACAGGCGTTAATTTTCAACCAAACATGATTCTGAAAGCGTCATTGTAATCTTAAAGACGTAATTAAGCGACCTATTAAAAAATATCACCGTTTTTTTGACACTAACACTCTCAAATTGTGCATTAAAAATCCGTGCGTTTTTCGCTTATAAACAATTTGAATAAAATTGTTGCTATTTATGCTACCTCACCGAAAATAGATACAATGGATAGCTGGCAAAAATATACAAATAAAAAAAAGCACCCTCTACGACCAACAGGAGCCAAGATAAGAATTTTTTTTTAAATCGTAGCGCAATTGTTTATAAATATTAAGACTTGAATAATTTTTCACAAAATACAGTTTACGACGTAAACTACGATTTCCCGTGAATTGCATTGAAAAATGTGGAAAATTAACGACTCACGAGCCGTTTAAAGAGAAGGTACTAGCTAAGTAAACTGTCCGGCGTGGTGGTGGGGAAAGCTCGCCCAAGCGGTCACGCGCGCCAGAAAAGTTAATTCCAAAGTTTGCGCGCTGTAAATTTTGCAATCTCTCGGCTTCTATTCATCGTAGAAACTTATTATTATTTTTTATAACTGGGGTAGCTCGACGAAAAATAACAATGGGCATATTTACGAATTCGTAGAATAGCCCTGAACCCCAGAAAATCTTTTATAAGTACTTAAATTTTTTTAATTTACAAAAATGTCAAAAATTATTGTTAAACGAAATATGTATTAATTAAAATTTCAATTTCGGAATTATTTTACTATTATTAAATAAATAAATGAAGCTATCGTTCATTTAAAAAGTTATTTTTTTTACATATTAAGGCAAAGTAAACTTGTTTTTTCAATATTTTGTTAGCTATTTAATTACGATTTAAATGTAAAATTAAAGTAAAAATTCACAAATTATTTTCAAATTATTATTTATTGTT
>NW_019417771.1:0-7062 GCF_000390285.2 Anoplophora glabripennis | reverse complement strand
TATAAACAAATAGAATTGTGCGAAAACTATTGCACCTACAGCGCCCACTTTTGGCACACTTTTAAAGTATGACAAAACCCTCAACTTGTCATAGGTTTTATAAAATTTTAACAATAAATGCGATAGTTATAAACAAATTAAAAAATGGGCACTTTTCTTGTTTTTTTGCAATAACTTTTTTGTTTATTAACCGATTTTAATTTAACAATTCTCACTTTGTAGATAATTTTACTCGCTACAAGTTGTCTGTGAGCCACTTTTCGCTAAAATTGATGGTTTTCCCTGCAAAGTGAAAAAACTGATTTCTTCACTTATTTGTTTAAATAGAAAAGTTAGCTAATAAAAGCTTTTGACTCACGAGATGAGAGATGTCTTGTATTATGTTCCTTTAGACAATTTTACAATAATCTCGCGGATAGGACTTTTTTCGAGTAAAAATCTTATTTGCTTGGCCTAATGGTATTACAAAAGTTTTTAGTTTGGGCAGTAGGTATTACAAAAAAATCATTCATATTTCCAAATACATTCTTGCATGCAATGTAGGTCGGAAATATACTTTTTATAAGCTCTGTTCAGTTCTCTATAAATTTTATTTCAACAATATTATATATTTTTACTACGGTAACTGCAAAATGAACGGAATTATTTAAAAAATAGTGGTGTCAGAGAGTCTGCCATAAATATAGTATTTAGGAACCAGTATGGCGTATTTTTAGGGAAGAATGAAATAATAACTATTAAAAAAACTTTTAAAATGAAAAATAAATGTTTGTCTAGACAAAAACCTCACAAAAAAAAGATAAAAAATAAAAAAATGTGCATCACCATATGATTTACATCACTTAGTTATTGTTTCGAAAATTAATCTACAAATGACATTTCAAAAAAGTTTAAAATTTTAAATTTTGTTTGTTAATCTGTCAGAAATCATATAATATTCATTCCATTATTACTTACATTTTTAAACATTTAATGGAATGATTTTCGAAACAATAACTAAGTGAAGTGAATGATAGAGCAATGCTTTTCATCACTCTTTTCAATAAGATTTTTAGGCAATAATAGTTTCACGAAAACAGCCCTAAATTTTTGGCATGAGTACTTAAATTTTTTGACCAGGTGATCCTCTGACACTCTTTTTGCCATAATTTTAAATGAAGAGATATAGACTTCCTTGGTTATATATTTTTCTTAATTAGTGACCTATCCAAATAAAAAAGTTATAAGGTTGCATTTAATCATATTGAGGAATTGAACCAAGTATGACGATATTTAAAAAGGAACTCCTATTCTTGAGCATACATAAACTTTTGAGTTGTTTATAATAAAAATAAGTAAGATTAAAAAGTTCTTTAAAATGATTTTATTAAATTAAATGTCACATTTAAAAAAATTCAAAATGTTCTCTATCTTGTTGTTACCTAAGTAATTAGAAAAAATGTTGTTGAAATAATAAAGTATGTAAAGAATTGAATAGATATAATAAAAAGTATACTTCTGACAAACATTGTGTGCAACATATTTGGAAACATTGATGACTTTTTTGTAATACCATAGCAAACGCGATGAAGGAACTTTTTTTATCTTCGACTGTCTTCAAATTTTGCAGACAAATTGTAGGTGCCAATTAAAACAAGAAATCATTACCAATTTTAACATTGGCACTAATACCAATTTTTTCCCTGATATGAGTGCATTATTTTTCATTAACTTCCAAATATATAAGTTTCGGATATAACTTTAAAGAATTCCACCACTAATTTACCGATTTTTTTAAATTTTAATTAATGTAATACATCAGCAAAATTGAAAAGCAATACATGACATATGTGATTTTCAGAATTTAAACTTATATTATCGAAGAACATAATATCGTTTATAATCAATTTTCTCCGAAATGGTGCAGACTACTGATATTGAAGAAGAATGCCTAAATTTTTGTCACATTACAGATAATTTTATTTAAACAAAAAACCCAAAATTACCTCCCGTTTCACATTCCCTATAAATGAAGAAATAATTATTCTTCCATGAGATTATTGTAGTCAATTATCTAAAGATATGCAAAATTTTAAAATTATTTAAAATGTGTTTTTTATCAATGCATACTATTTATACGAAACTTTTTGTTTAAAATGGCATTTCCTATCTGCTGTTTCAGGTTGGCATCATATTTTAGACACTATACAGGGTGTTTTTGAATGGAGTAGTATAAATGATACCAGTGAATCCACATTTCAAAAGAACACGATCTGCAAAAAATCGCCTTAGTAAAATGTTCACCCCTGAAGAGATATGGGCCATCAAAGTTTCCAAAAAAATTATGAAAATTGGCTGTAATTTGAAAACCGAACGAGGTACAAATAACAAATTTTTTACAGGTTGTTTACTAATACAGATGCGAGTTTTCAACTATTTTTCGAAAATTTTAACCCCTCGAAAGGGGTTGAAATAACCACCCCTCAAGCCATTTTTTGCCATAACTTTTATATTTCGTAAAAACTCGATATCCAAAAATACGCATTAGATAAACTGGTTCTTTTAGAAACTTTTACCTCTCTAGCAATTTTCCTTTAAAACTTTTCGTTTATTAATAAAAAAATAAAATGTATTACCATTCACCTCACACCGTATATGATTGCAATCAATCAAAGAAAAACTAAGTGTGCTGCTGTCATGCCAGTTGTCACAATTAACTCTTCTGTAAGTTGTCACTGTTATCAGCTAAATACTTTTTGGGTGTAAATTAACAAGAATTATGCCAAATTTTACTAATGATGAATATGTGGACATGCTACAAGTGTTTTTTTCTACGATCGTGCAAAATTTACTACTTATTGCACTACCTACTGTGCCAAAAGTTTAACTTTTTTTACAGTAGTACAAAAAAAATATTGATTACAAGTTTAATCTAAGCATATCCATAAGTACCTAACGTCTGACATTGACAATTTGCGCAATTAATTTCCAGTTGTCAGTTAAAATTTTAATATTATGTAAAATACTGTTAAATAAAATTTGAAATAAAAACAATCGTAGAAAAAATGTTGCGTGCAACATGTGCAAAAAGCATATTTGTTGCACTTAACATGATTGCAGCTCTCAACTTCGTCTCGAGCTGCAAACTTCATGCATCGTACAACAAATACACACTCTTTACAGTAGTTGCACAAATAACTGTTTGAATGTCGCAGAAACTTTTATTAAATAGAAGTACAATGAAAACGAAACTAAGAAATAATTTATTATCAAAAAGAGAAAAAACAAAAAACTTAGTTAAAGGACATTTTCAAAATAATTGCCATTTCTTTCTAAACACAACCTAACACGTTTATCAAAGTTGTTACGGACTCGAGCAAAAATTATGGGATTGTTGCGAATCTCATCAGCCGCCGCGAATATTCTTTCCTGTAGCTCTTCAACACTGTCAACTGGGGTCGCATAAACAATACTTTTTATATGTCCCCAAAAGAAAAAATCCATGGGCGTTAGATCGGGAGAACGTGCAGGCCAAGAGATAGGTGCCTCATTGCCGCGACCTATCCAACGATTCGGGTAATTTAAATTAAGCCACCGCCTAACTACTACAGTGCTGTGAGCAGGAGCCCCGTCATGCATGTACCACATGGCCTGACGTACATTTAATGGTACTTCCTCCAGAAGTGGTGGTAGATGCTCATTTAAGAACTGCAAATATTCAACAGCACCAAGTCGATGAGGTAAAACAAAAGGGCCGACAAGCACATTTTCTACAATTCCTGCCCAAATGTTTAAACTAAAATTATGTTGAAATGTTGTCATAGATACTTCGTGAGGATTTTCATGAGCCCAGGAATGAAGATTGTGCATATTGGTTAAACCATGTCTTTGAAAAGTTGCTTCATCTGTGAAAAGTATCTTTGAGGCAAAATTCAAATTATTTCTTAGAATATTAAGATACGATTCGCAAAAAACAACTCGCTTATGCATGTCTGGTTCAAGTAGAGCTTGAACTGGCCGGTGGTGAAAAGGATATAATAAATTATCATGGACAATATTCCAAACAACACTATGGGACACATTTAAGTGCATTGCTGTTTTTCTCGTACTAGTCTGACGATTTTCGTCAAACTCTTCAAGTACTGCATCCTCAAGATAAATAGTACGAACAGTAGGTCTTCGGCCGGTACCCTCAATATGCGGCTGTATTTTTCCAGTTTCCCGAAGTCTTCGTTCTACCGCCGAAAAAGTTTGTCTGTGGGGAACTTGACGATTTGGATATCTCTCATTATACGCTCTTGTTGCCGCAGCACAGTTTTTGCGACATTCAAAATACACTTGTAGCATGTCCACATATTCATCATTAGTAAAATTTGGCATAATTCTTGTTAATTTACACCCAAAAAGTATTTAGCTGATAACAGTGACAACTTACAGAAGAGTTAATTGTGACAACTGGCATGACAGCAGCACACTTAGTTTTTCTTTGATTGATTGCAATCATATACGGTGTGAGGTGAATGGTAATACATTTTATTTTTTTATTAATAAACGAAAAGTTTTAAAGGAAAATTGCTAGAGAGGTAAAAGTTTCTAAAAGAACCAGTTTATCTAATGCGTATTTTTGGATATCGAGTTTTTACGAAATATAAAAGTTATGGCAAAAAATGGCTTGAGGGGTGGTTATTTCAACCCCTTTCGAGGGGTTAAAATTTTCGAAAAATAGTTGAAAACTCGCATCTGTATTAGTAAACAACCTGTAAAAAATTTGTTATTTGTACCTCGTTCGGTTTTCAAATTACAGCCAATTTTCATAATTTTTTTGGAAACTTTGATGGCCCATATCTCTTCAGGGGTGAACATTTTACTAAGGTGATTTTTTGCAGATCGTGTTCTTTTGAAATGTAGATTCACTTGTATCATTTATGCTACTCCATTCAAAAATACCCTGTATAATGTACGCACAGCAACCAACTTGGTAAACAAACATGAACCTAAATGTTAGAAATTTTATATTAAATTATACTATTACATTGACAGCTAGACAAAATTATGTATTTGAAAATATTTATTTACTAAAAGATGTAGGTATATAATTCAGTGGCGGTTTGTGACATTGAGACTAGGTGAAGCATATTCATTGATTGACTAAAAAGAAAAAAAAAGCGCCGCAGGCGAAAATTTTCAAAGTCAAACGACTTTATATGATTCTGGAAATTTTTAGTTAGTCAATATTACCAAAAAACTGACGTTCGAGAGAAAGATCTTCATTTAGATCTTATAAAAAATATAAATATTAGTTCGGCTCGTGGAATTAATGATAGGTACAGATACTTCGGAACGTACACTTTGTCTTTTGACTTTCCCTATTTTCCACATCAAAAAATCCATTTTGTCCTCAATTTTCCATCTGGAAAATGGTGTTTCCAATAAAATACATACTGAATCATACGTAATCATTTCTATAATGATTGATACAAAACAAATATTAACAAAGAACCATTATAATCGTGCACAGGGTGACGTATCGTATAAACTGTTTAAGGGCAGGTGATGGGCGATGGAAATGCTGCTACAATTTCCACGTCACTCGTTCCCCCAAACCGTAGTTTACTCACGCGTTGGCCGCCTTGTTGCCATGACAACAACCGTAAATGCTACGAAATGAAGCAAAATACAAACTGATTGCAATCCTCATCACTTGCTTATGCTATATGTAGTATGGTAGGTTGATGTTCGCACTCAACGAAGGCAATTTTTTTTTTAAAGGCGTTCACCGCGCACCTATTTTGTTTATTTCTGCATATAAAACAAACAAACACAATACATTTTCAATATAGAATTAATACTTAAATTCTAAAATTTATATAAAAATAAAAATAATTTTAAATTGCACAACCAAACAAATTTTAGGTAAAGTGGTGCATCATTTGCGTCATCTGGCGAGCCGCCACTGATGTAACTTGAACCAAAATGTGTCTTAGCATTCTATGTTGCGTGCTAACAACACTTTATACATTAATTACATAAATGACTTCTTTTTGTTATTCAACCGTTTTATGAATCAATTCAGTGTCATCAATACATCCAATTTTGTCATTAAATTTTTCTCAAAAATATAATGAGAGAACTCTCAACTACTTTTCATCCATCTCCCCAGGAAAGTCAAAGACCCTTAAATTTCAAAACTGGCATACCTGGATTGTTCACATATCTTTACAAAAAGTAGAATTAAAAAAATTTGTGTAAAGAACCTTTCTTAAAAGTCCAACATTTTTAAAAATTATAAATTAAAAAATGTCCTTTAACTCGAGCATCCTCTTCCTCGTTATTTGTTGCAAATGTTATTGTGGTTTGTTAATTTTCCTTAACATTAATCATCAGTTCCATCAATGGAATATATTATATTTTTATCTTGAAATATTAACAAGTGAAATTAGACCTACATAATTTCTGTATCAATCTAATTCCCTGGTCCGTTCACTATTTATTTAATTCTATTATTTATCTATAATTTAAGAGTAAATATTTACATTTTTCAATTTGTTATACCAAGTTTTAAAAGCCTGATTTCCAAATCTTTGAGGTTGCTGAATGGGTGGTATTTCATCAATCCATTTGCTCAACGTACACATGAGCTTTACAACATTATTTACTGCTTCCGATGCATTTTCACTTCCTTGTGAATTACTTTTGCCTTTTACTGACTCGTTTAATGCAAAAATGAATCCTAAATACTCCTACAAATTAACATTTCATATCACAGAAAAACGAAAATAAAATATTTACAAAATACGCTTCAGATTTATCCCATTGCTGCATATCATCTACTGTTTTTACTAGCTTTACTGGAGTTACAAAAACATGATCTTCACTTACTGAAAATATAATTGGCTACTAACAAAAGCTAATAAAATATAATTAATTATAATACATACCAAATGATTTAGTTCCAGATATAGAAACCTTCTTCATAATGAATAGTAGCAGTCAATAAATAATGAGTTTTTCAAATTATAACCTTTACTTGTGACAATATGACAGATGATAGATGATAGGAGGTAGGATAGTAGGATAGTAGGA
>NW_019417770.1:53035-55790 GCF_000390285.2 Anoplophora glabripennis | reverse complement strand
GCGGCTCGAGGGCCGAAGGCCCGAGAGAAAGGTCAAACTTCGCGTCAGCGAAGTTTGCCTACCTTTCTAGTATAATAAATAAAATTGGTCCAATAACACAATATGTTTGAGTTGTATTTGCGCTGATTTTAGATAATAGAAAAGAATGTGATGGCAGTGCTTGTTTAAATGGGAATATTAAGCTTTGCATGTAAAATAATAATAATAATAAAACTGTATTCCGAGTTCTTACGAATACTGTTAAATACTAGTAATTTAAAAAATTTTAATTCTGACAATTAATAATTAGTCGTATAGTAAAAGAGCTATAAACACAAATAAATTATAGTACTTAATACACATATTTTGATAATAGTCCAGATAATATAATCGATAATATAATTACTAGAGAAGAAAGAATTAGGCAAATGCCATTCGGTATCAGTCAGTCTAAACTAAAATGGAGCGTGATAAGATAATTAAAATTTCCTACACAGTGGCAGTTTTTTTTAGAAGCGGGGGAGTCAGTGTCTCCCTAAGATTTCTTTAAAATATTTTTCACAAATTGATTTTTGTATGTTTTACTAGTTATTAGATCCAGTATAATTTTAGAAACCATAATTCTGAATACAGAATTTTGTATGTAATAATTACTGTTGCTTGTTGAAGAGTGACTTCAAGTTATTATTACATTTTTCTTGAGAAGCAAGCCAAATGAGTTCCCCTAAAAATATTTTTTACAATTTAATTTTTCTGTTCGTGTTTTATTAGTTTTTAAATGAAATGTTTATAATTAGCCTCTGTTTAAAAAGTGATTGATTTATGTAGATACTTTACAATTTACAACACATTTTAAAGCAAATGATTCGTTCTCGCATCGTCACGATGAAATAGGTACGGTCACATATTACTAACAATACATATGTGGTACGGTGGAATACGGAAAGTGCAGGTGTACTGTACAACTCGCCGGCATGCCTCTGATAAAGTGTTTTTAGATGTGTTTAAACAAAGGGCATGTTTTTATGACAGAATAGTTACCTACTTATTATTAATGTAGGTCAAGGAGGAACTGGAGGCAAATACGCTGTGAACAAATGAAATGATGACTTACTAATTAAAAATATTTTGTAAATTTGATTATACCAGTTAGATTTTTTTTACAGTTATTTTTGGTTTTACTATAACTGCTTAATTATATGCCTAATTAATAACGATTGTATAGCATCAGTATTTCGTACTTTTTTGGCGGCAGATTAACAAGCGTGCGTTGTATACTAATTTGCTTAACATTATAATTAACATTTTTGATAAAATATTAAATCAAATGTAGAGTTTTCTTATATACAGGGTGTCTCAAAATTAGTGTCCAATAATTTACCACTTGATTATATTGCGAAAAATAAGAATATTTTTTCAAATAAACATGGGTAGAGAGATGTTTCCTAAGGGAGCTACACCCCCTAAATAGGGCCTCAAAAAAAATTTTTTTTTAATATTTTCGAAATGGGTTGAAGGAAAGTTATGAATGTTGATACCATGAATGCTCTTAAAAGTCGAAATAGATTATCATAAAATTTTTCAAAAATTTTAATCATCTCAATTGGGGGGGGGTCGTCGGCTAAAATTTGCCACTATTCTTTTGTTTGCCGAAATTTTCAAATTCTGATCAAAACAACATCACCATTTTTCATAGAAAACTCAGATCAATCAAATTTTATAGCAACAAATGCAACATGCAAAAATTCGATTCTCCCCCTCCCCTTGCTCGGGAGGGCCCATAACAAACTTTTCTAAGCACTTTTCACGTTGTTTATTACAATGTATATTGATATATGATGACATATGAAAATTCATAATGGTACATGTGCCCATTTTAGCCATTCAAGACAAATTTTTTGAATTTTATTAAGGTAACGTAATGAATTGCTTAAATTCGTTTTTCTCGGGAATGGAGCATTTTATCCAAAGAACTAAAGAGTACATCTTTTGTAAAGGAAATGAATATCTATCATATGTTGGCATGAAAACTTGAACTTGAAAATTTCGACAAGTAAAAATATAGAGGCAAATTTGGACCCCGCACAAACCTTATGGGAAACTCCGTTCGGTCAATTTTAATGAAATTTTGGGAATAGATTGTTTTTGTTATGAGGAACAAAAGTCTTCATGGGCCCAAAGTTCGCTAATGGACAGTTTCCGAGATATTCGATGTTAAACGTTGATAATGCGAATGCGTGTCAATCACATGTTTAAATGCTTATTAGTCGCGTAAAAGCTCCATGAATCTTAAAAACTGTATAATACGTATATATTCGTCTAGATAGTGCGTATCCATTCGTTTGTGTGTGCGTGCGTGTGCATGCGCGTGCGTGCGTGTGTGTATGTGTATACTTTTCATAAACAAATAAACGAAGAGGCTCGGAGTAATGCTATAGTAATACTTCTATATTCACGTGCAATCTGGTCTGCACACTTAGCCGTTCTTCTCGATCAATTATATATTTTATTTGAGTTATTATAGCGTATGATTGTATCCAAAGTAACTCCAGAGTAACACCCAAGATAGAGTAGTCGAAACAACTTTAGGATACAGTTTTTCGCATGTTTTTAAATCAGTATTTTAAAATATATATCGAAAAATAACGTGTTTTTAAATATACCTACTTATTCTGTTAGAAAAAAATATTCTTCTTTATTTAACAGCGTAGTTTAGATATCCAACTGTGAGTAATCTATCGATATCGATAGCAGAGAATATTTTATGTGAAGAAAT
>NW_019417770.1:49585-51393 GCF_000390285.2 Anoplophora glabripennis | reverse complement strand
AAATTTAAATAGTAGATAGAGCAATTATTACATATTCGACTCTCAGGTGTAACAATTGCTGGAGGGAGACCTGCGTCATATCGTCGATTTATAGCAATATCTCCAAAAACATCTACATTTACCACTCTATTTAAATGTACCATATCCCGATCGCAACTATAACGTTGTATTTGTAATCTGAAAGCCATTTATATTGCAACAAGCTGAACTGCTAATTATAAAATGAACACACCTATGAAAAAATTACCAAAGCAATATCGAGAGTATAACACCAAAAACTGCAAGTGAATGGTAATTGAACAGTAATATCAAGTAAGAACTATTTGACAATAAGTCCAACGAAACTGATATTTTTCAACATTCTAAATATTTGAGGTACTCATAAATAATTGTATATCGATAGATTACTCAGTTGGATATCTAAACTACGATGTTCAATAAACAAGATTTTTTTTCTAATAGAATACCTAAGTATATTTAAAAACACCCTATTTTTCGATGTATATTTTGAAATACTGATTTAAAAACACGCGAGAAATTGTATCCTAAAGTTGTTTCGACTACTCTATCTTGGGTGTTACTTGGGATACAATCATTAGATTGTTTTCAATCATACGCTAATAACTGAAATAAAATATATAATTGATCGAGATCAACACACACACACAAACGAATGGATACGCACTATCTAGACGAATATATACTGTCGAGGAATATGATCGATGGGATCGGTAACGACGGCATGGGCCCTCGGTGGAGACCTCGCAAGTTCGAATCGAGCTCCACTTTGGGCGCCATGTCGCGATTATATGACCTTTTGTGCCTAATGTCTGAGAATTGTGCCAGGAATTAGCAAAATGAGCTCGCCGCGAAGACGTCGAAGCTGGACTTCGAGCCCCACGTCGAGCGCCATGTCGCGGAATATGATCTGAATGCGGTGTTTGGTTGGCATGTGTCCTCAGTGGAGACATCGGGAGTTCTAATCGAGCTCCACGTTGGAAACCATGTCGCAACCTNAAAGTCGTGGACGAAAATAGAGACATTGTAAAGCGCCTTATTGATTTGGTTATATACTTATTTATTTATTTATTTACTTATTAGAATTTTAGTATAATTTATCGTTAGTAATTTCAGCTATAAAAGTGATAGAGAATTTTACTATTTGGTTAGAGAATTATATATTTTTTTATGTCCTTCTATGCCTTAATCCTTGCCTTATCCCCTATCCCGGCAAGAAATCACTGTGATGACAATCTCGTTTGTTCTTGCTGAACTATTAGGTATACTTTTGGAATAACTAATATAATTTTCAGGTATATTTATATTAACTATCTTCATAATTCGTAAGTTTTTTACACTTTCAAAAGTAAATAGACTAACGTAGATTGCAATTAATATATGATATTAAGTTACATGAGAGAAAAAATATTTTGCCCACCCATCTCAAAAAGTCACGAGCCACCACTGGATATAGCTATAGTAATATCTCCAAAAATATCTACATTTACCACTCTATTTAAATGTACCATATCCCGATCGCAACTATAACGTTGTATTTGTAATCTGAAAGCCATTTATATTGCAACAAGCTGAACTGCTAATTATAAAATGAACACACCTATGAAAAAATGACCAAAGCAATATCGAGAGTATAACACCAAAAACTGCAAGTGAATGGTAATTGAACAGTAATATCAAGTAAGAACTATTTGACAATAAGTCCAACGAAACTGATATTTTTCAACATTCTAAATATTTGAGGTACTCATAAATAATTGTATAATATTTCTAATATCTTCACATTAAAA
>NW_019417770.1:32529-46464 GCF_000390285.2 Anoplophora glabripennis | reverse complement strand
AAATTTCTAATGGCCATTTCCAAATGTCATCGTGAAGCGTCCCGGGGTTCGACTGCAGGTTGCGAGAGCAGCGGCAGTGGTCACTGCGCGCCGGGATGGCAGACCCAGGCGAGATCGGTCGCGATGCGGGTGACACTGGAAAGGTCGGTGAAATTGGTCTATAACGCTCTGGGAGCGCTATCGCCGTGAGGATCGATGTCTGAAGACTCTCATGGAGGCTTTTTCATTCTGCCCGGCCGACGGCGATTGATTTCGCAACCGTGGCGGGTTTTTGGTTTGAATTGGAAAGGTAGGTGAATATGATTGTTTCGCCTCCTTTTCAATTCAGCGGTCTCCGGCATATCCGTAGGTACAAGATTATGACTCGTATGAATATACGGGGTGTTCTGAAATCCTGAAGCTCGCTCGAAGGGTGGAAAACGACAATACGTATTATACAGTTTTTAAGAAGCTTCATGGAGCTTTTACGCATTTAAACAGGTGCTTGACAGGCATTCACATTATCAACTTTTGACATCGAATATCTCGAAAACTGTCCATTAGTGAACTTTGGGCCCATGAAGACATTTGTTCCTCATAAGAAAAACAACTTATTCCCAAAATTTCATTAAAATCGACCGAACGGAATTTCACATAAGGTTTGTGCGGGGTCCTTTTAGCCGACGATTAAAATTTTATGATGATCTTTTAATGAGCGTCATTTACGTCAAAATTTATAATTTTCCTTGAACCCGTTTCGAAAATATTAAAAAAAATGAATTTTTTGAGGCCCCCATTTAGGGAGCGTAGATCCCTTAGGAAGCATCTCTCGACCCATGTTTATTTGAAAACATATTCTTATTTTTGGCTATATAATCAAGTGATAAATTATTGGACACTAATTTTGAGACAATACAGAGTGTCTCATAAGGAAGCTCTACGTTTGATTTAATATTTTATCAAAAATGTAAACTAAAATGTTAAGCAATACAACGCATGCTCGTTAATCTTCCGTCACGTTTTTTTGAAAACCACGAAAATAAAAAGCTTTATTAGGCCGACATGCAGGTTTGCTAAAATAACAATGTTTGGAAAAAAATACACACGCTTGCGCTGGAAGTATGGCTCTCGTTATGGTATAAGTAAAATTTTCATATTTTTTATTTCAAAGTGTATAATGTTTAGTTTTCTTATTACTGAATGTTAGTTTCAATAAAATATATGTTTGCTTATATTTATTTTCTTACAAATCTATTTACAGAGCCACTAAACATGCGTGCAATGTAGGAATAATATATCATTCTCCGTCCCTTGTGCGTTTGCTAGCCTGAACCCATCTCGCTTGCTCTCACAGACCGCTACGATGTTCACGACGGAGACGGAGCCCTTTTATTGGCTGTAATTAAGAAACGCTCCGACTTTTTTGTCTGTAATTTCACTTTTGTGGTCAAATTGTATTCCTAAAGCCAAATTTCATAGTCTGCAGGTGGTACAAATCAAGGAGTTTTTGAAAAAAAAAACAAGTTTGAGTAGCCGCCTCCGGCCAAACGTAGCGATATTTGTTCACTTTAAACCTATTTCAACATTAATGTGCTTATCTTTTGGTACAAATGATGGGAAAAAATCACGCCAGCTCTTAGGCTACAAGCTTTTAGTCCAAGCATTATAGAGAAATGCTTACAGAAATTATTACCTGGACAAAAAAAATATGACCGTATAGAAAATTAAATTTTAAATTGAGTTTCTTGTTCTTTAAACTCGATCCAATATGGCGAACATGGTTAAAAAAAATCGCAAAGTTGAAAAAAACGGTTTTTCTAAAATAACTAAAAAAATATAGCACGGATTGAAAAATTTTAAATGAGAAAGTTGTAGGTTTTAAAAAGATCTATCGACTGATTTTTTGAAAGTATCGATTGCTTTGTTACTTTTCGAGATATATCGAAAAAACCGTTAAAAATCTTCTCTTTTCTCTTCTTCTATAACTCGTTTACATTTACGTGCCCATATTTGCTATTTACTGCAAGCATAGCCCGCGGCAAGCCAAAAAAGTACATTTTTGAAAAATTTAAAAATATTAATTATTTTTCGAGATATATCGATTTTTTGAAAAAAAGGCGCTCTCGAAAATTGGCTAGATCTTCTCAGCGGATAGCCCTACAGTGACGATGTTTGGTTTATTTTCTTCGTAAAGAGTTATATTATCATGCTGTTGAAAAATGTTGACGATTTTATTAATTTTAAGGATCAAAATATGACTTTAAAAAAGTTGCACTTTTTTTGCATATGTTTTTTTCAAATAACTATTTCAATTTTTATTTTATGAAAATGACTTTTAAAGAAACTGCTGACATTTTTCAGGAATTTAATAAAAAAAAAATTTTCTACGACCTGAAGCCGAGATAATTTTTTTATTTAGAAAAAATTTTGAAGACACAATTAACATTTTACAGCGATGCGCTTGATGGAGGTTAATATTGAATACTTATATTTTCAAAAAAAAAAAAAATAGAATATGTTTACTTGACTTTTAGTATTAGTAATTAAGTACCTAATAAACTGAAGCGTGCAAGCGCTGAGTGCGTCAGCTGGACCGGCCGGAGAAGTAGGGGGAAGCGCCGCGCGCTCGCTCTGAAAACTGATGACGTGCAGTCTAAATGTCTCGCGCTTTCAAAATCTTTGATATCTCGGCTTCTGGACCACGTACAAAAATTCTTTTGTACTTAATCTGGGGTAGCTAAACACGAATATTACAGTCATTTTCGCCTTAGAAGCAAAATAGTCCCGTAAATGTTTAGTTTCTATTTAACTTATATTTTTTGCATATATCTCCATTTTACTAATTAATAATATTACAGTATTTTTCGTGTAATACCTTCATTTTTTTTCTTTATTAATCATACTGACGTTGTACTTGTTGCTGGCTTTTTAACAATTACTTCGTCATTTCAATAATTAATTAATTTTGGTGTAAAATAAGTTTAAAGAATTTAATTTATTTACAAAAATATTTAATAATTATACAACTATGTATAAAATATCTATAAAATTATTGCAATGAAAACTAAAATTATTTATCGAATGAAATTCTTCTTTTCTTTGTCGGATTGTCTTTTGATTAATTTTCTTGTTCGTCTTCCATATTTTCGTGAAGAAGTATAATAAAAGTAAAAAAATGTAAGTTAAATAAAAAGTAAACATTTACGGAACTAGTTTGCTTCTAATTCGAAAATGACTATAATATTCGCGTTTAGCTACCCCAATTAAGTACAAAAGAATTTTTGTACGTGATCCAGAAGCCGAGATATCAAAGATTTTGAAAGCGCGAGACATTTAGACTGCACGTCATCAGTTTTCAGAGCGAGCGCGCGCCGCTTCCCCCTACTTCTCCGGCCGGTCCAGCTGACGCACTCAGCGCTTGCACACTTCACTTTATTACTCAATTCTCAATTACTAATAGGTACTAAAAATCAAGTAAACATGTCCTATTTTTTTTGAAAATATAAATATTCAATATTAACCTCCATCAAGCGCATCGCTGTAAAAAATGTTAATTGCGTCTTCAAATTTTTTTTTAAATAAAACAATTATCGGCTCCAGAAGGTCGTAGAAATTTTTTTTTTTTAAATTCGTGAAAAAATGTCAGCAGTTTCCTTCTTTAAAAGGCATTTTCATAAAATAAAAATTGAAATAGTTATTTGAAAAAAAAACATCGCGCATCGCTGTAAAAAATGTTAATTGCGTCTTCAATTTTTTTTTTTAAATAAAAAAATTATCGGCTCCAGAAGGTCGTAGAAATTTTTTTTTTTTAAATTCGTGAAAAAATGTCAGCAGTTTCCTTCTTTAAAAGTCATTTTCATAAAATAAAAATTGAAATAGTTATTTGAAAAAAAACATCCCAAAAAGTGCAACTTTTTCAGTCATATTTTGATCCTTAAAATTAATAAAATCGTCAACATTCGTCAAAATCACTCGATAGATCTGTTTAAAACCTGCAACTTTCTCATTTAAAATTTTTCGATCGGTGCTATATTTTTTTACTTATTTTAGAAAAACCGTTTTTTGCAACTTTGCGATATTTTTTAACCATGTTCGCCATTTTGGATCGAGTTTAAAGAACAAGAAACTGGATTTAAAATTTAATTTTCTATACGGTCATATTTTTTTGTCCAGGTAATAATTTCTGCTAATTTAACATTAATCCGTGACAGAATGCTTGGACTAATATGCAACAAAAAAAACTGGTCTGCCGGCCGGTAAACACGAACACGTGCTCTTTGTATTGGTACAATTTTGAAATAAATATGAAATGAGTAATGAACTACAATTAATAAATTATGAAAATATTTACCAGAGGATCTGATAAAACTATTTTGTTTTTTTATTTCTATTTTTCTCCTATTTTATGTTTCCCAATAGGTTGAGGGTGTTTAATACTACATTAATTATAATTCATAACATATTTTATCTATATATTTTTAAGAAAAATAATGAAATTTTTCTGTACATTTTAATTGTCTGGAATACAGTTGCACTGTTATTTAAAATCATTAAAACTGTCTTTACCACAATGTTTCCATACTTCCAACATAATGATAATAATCACAAATATGCCTGTTAAATGAAATTAAAATATATAGAACATTAAGGGTATAAAATGAGCATTATTTTGCATTCGACATGCCCAGCAATAAAGAATCTGGGGAATTTGAAGTTTTTGTCAAAAAAGTTGTTTGGTATATCTAGTGTTTACGAAGATAGTTGAAACCGTATAAAAACTAAAAGTCGGCATCTCTTTCCGGGCACAATAAATTAGTATCTTCTTAGATAACAAATTCCGCCAACGCCAAACCATTGAAGCTTTCGGGTTGAAATTTTTACCTCTTATTAAGGGTGTAAAAAGCCTCAAAAACCCTGAATTACAAGTGTCTGCGATAAAAATTTCATTAATTATTAGCAATTGAAAAAACGGCCATTTTCGACAATTTTTGAGCTCTTGCGCATAAACAAATTATGGGTATTTAATCGGACGTCTTATTTTACAGATTTATTTAATACCTACCTTTTTTGTAGGTATAAACCTTTTTTCTCTATTTATAACAGTTTTTTTACGCGAGTCAAAAAACCACTTTTCCATAACTTGACCATTGGTTAAACAAAGTTTCCCAACTAGCCTCGAGTAGATTTTTTGATATTTTGTTTATAACACGTTTCCGAACAATATTCTGCAGATAAACTTCTAATAGTATTTTTTTCCCGAAACAGACTGTTTCATGTCTATAATGACTGGACTACATTGAAAAGAATAAAAATTAGTTACCTACATAAACTTAAAATAAGTCGACCTATAGATTGGTGTCTATGAAATTATCTCCTAACCAAAATAGGGCACTTTTTCGGAAATAGCAAAATATTAAAATAAACAGTAAATAAAAATATGTCACAAATAAATACACAATTTTGACAATACAGATATTTCATTGCATCCTTGCCATTCCCGCATTACACCACTCATATAGCAATAAATTTGACTTTGCATTACATTATGTGGTCCAACTGTATTATTTATTAACTTATTTACAGATGATTAAAAATAATTATAAAATTGTATTTATGGGTGATGATACCTGGAACGGATTATATCCAAATCGTTTTATGAGAAGTTATCCTTACCCGTCCTTCAATGTATGGGATTTAGATACAGTGGATAATGGTGTTCGAGATCACTTATATCAAGAACTTAATCAAACAGACTGGAATTTACTAATAGGACATTTTTTGGGAGTGGATCATTGTGGTCACCGTTATGGTCCAAATCATCCTGAAATGCAAAGAAAATTAGGAGAAATAAATACTGTCATAAAGTAAATAATTTTCATATTTACATTGCTCAATAAATAAATCATAACAAATATATAATGATTAAATTGGCACATAAATTTGATTGGTGACTTTTTTTGGAAGCTTTTGGCCGGACAAATTAATAATTTTGTGTTAAATACCTATATACAAATATACATAGCAACTGAATTAGAAAATATAATGTATTTTATAACAAGATACGAAAATGCAGTTATTTTTTGTGAGTGAACAAATTGTCTTTGAAGTGCGTTAGCGGTTGGCGAAACATTTTCATTGTCATTTACTTCTACACTAATTTCACAAACTACTGTATTTAGAAAGCTGTAAAGAATTCGAAAATTGTATCAGGTATTTTTTTAAGAAAAAAATTGATAGCTTAACTGATTTGTATGTGTCCCTATTTACTAAAATTTTATTTCGATAGATAACATAAGGTGTTCGTTTCAGTAAATACAATTTTTAAAATATATAATTTGGAAGACCCTGTATAATGAAAATAATGTTCATATTTTTTGGTTAGAGTGTAACAAAAAATGGTATTTGAAAAAATGTTGGTAATTACTAATATCCAGTGTGTACCTAATATTTGTGTTCCTAGTTATTTCATTCAAGTTATGTTTTACTTGAATGAATGTGGAGAAAGTTAGTAAGACAACCTTCTAGGACTCTAGAAAAAGTACAATTCTTAAAATAAAATTGCAATAATAAAAAAAAATTGTACGCTATGTCTGTACTCTGAACGTTCAGGTATAGCATTAATATTACTTATTATAATATGGCTTAGTTCTATTCTTATGAATTACCACTTCTTTAGAGTTTTTTGTTATTTTTACATTCGGAGATAGTTCTACTACCACGTAAGGACCATCAAATAAAGGGGTTAGTTTTTTACCCGTTTCACTTTTCACTAGAACTAAATCACCTTTCTTATATTTAATAGAGTTTGTGAACTTATCATAATTACATTTTCTTTTTTCTTTACTTAATAATAACTTATATCTAGCGTCATTATGAGCTATTTCTATTTTGTTTCCATGTAAACAGTTGTATTATATGTAAAACACCAGTACGGTAACCAAGTACTCCAAGAAGCGGTGTGGTTCTGTGTTTGCATTCTTAAATAAGCTCCTAGTACTTTATGAAAATTTTCTAATGCTCCCATGATGGAAATATGTTAAATTAATTTTGTTAATATTTAATAGTCGACAGATTTCAGTCTTGTTTCTAACATAAATTCCGTTCTTTTATCTGTATCAATTTCTTGCACTATTCTGTAACGTAATATAAAATTATCTACTAAACTTTTAGCTATTGTTACAGAATCTTTAGATTTTAAAGGATAAGCTTCTACAAATTTTGTTCATTCGCATTGAAGCGTTAGTATATAAGAATTGTCATTAACATCTTTATCTAAAGGACCTACAACATCAAGAAAAAAATTTTGAAACCACGATGTTGCAATAGATGTGATTACCATTGGTTCTTGTATACTCTTGCAATATTTGTATCTCTGGCAGTTGTCACATTTAGTTATTTACATCTTTTTGCATGCCTGACCAAAAGTAATATTTTTTAACATGCGATTAACGTCTGCTTGACCACTTGCGGGGAGTAAATGAAAATCATTTAGTATTAGCTTTTTTGTTTCCGCCTTTCACAATATATATTTTTGGATACTCATTACCTTTCACTTTGCCTTTTTTATTTATTATACTAGCTAGCTTTTTAATTATTTCCATATTATTCTCTTCTTTAATAACAACTAATTCACGAATTCACATATGAAAGCCAAATCTCTCAACAATACGTCTTGCGTTAATGCCGATCGAGTATTTGGATTCAAATGCATAATGCAAGTGAATGGATGAAACAAAACTACCGGATCTTGTGGACATATTTTTGAAATTTTTAATTTGATTGATTTCATGTTCGAAACATTATTCTATACAGTCTTTTAGACATTTGAGAATTTTGACAACATTCGGTTGATCAGGCCGAACACTATCGACTTCCTCTTTCTTCTCTGTATCTATGAGCACATTTTGTTTGTTGGTTTGCGCCCTAGTCATAACTGTCATTAATTCGTTTGTACGTTTTAGTTTATCGGATGTTATTACAATTCTAGATAAGGCATCTGCTGTGACATTTTCAGTACCTTTTATACAGGGTGCGGCATTAGTGCGTCGAAGTACGATATCTCCGTTATTATAAAAGATATACGTATTACCAGGATGAACCAAACATATTATGTTTTAAATGGGACACCCTATACATTATTTCAAATTTAGATTAAGTTCATCTCTCCCATGCTTCCAATATAGTTTACTGAGTGCCTTATCGATAGCAGAAAATGTCTACTTAATTTCATTTCTGTCACTTTTTCAGAACAAAATTAAAACAACTTTTTTAACACCACCCTCTTTAAGTGAAGAAGGGGGAGAAGGTGTGTCAGTGCTTATTGTATAACCGAGAAGAATGATCTACTTTTTCAGTATGAAATATTACTAGTTAGGTAAAACTAAATTTATAAAAAAAAAACTTTAACTGATCCCTTTGGCAAAATACGTTACTTATTTATATAAAAAAAATATAATTTCAGTGTGGCAGAAATTTAATATACACCGTGTCCACCTAGTGCGCGTAAGTCCAATATCTAGGTTAATAAAAGATATAACTTAATTTTTTTTTCTACAGAGTTGCCTACTTTCCCGAGCTGCACAAAATGAAAATATATTTTCATATACATGATGTTCAGTTTTTCCTGGGCAGGTACCAACTTAATTTTTTTAAATGGAAACCTATATTTTTATGGCATTATCGAATTCTACGTGAAAAATTAACGGGACTTTGTGTTATGATCCCTATTAAAATATTGATGGTTTTCAAGATAATCGACTTTTCATTTTTTTTTTCTTATATTTCGTCACTTCTAGTATTTGACATAATTAAGATTGTATGACAGCTAGAAATTATTTTTTTTTTTCAGGAACTGTAGAGTGTAGTTGTGAGTTCAAAAAACGTATCAAAAGTTGACCTGATACAGGGGGCAAAAAAAATCGTGCCAAACCTGATAATTTAAAATTTGAAAAATCTCGACATTTTCAAATAGAGTTTTATGATTTCATTTTGTAGACCCTACAATTTTTTAATAGCTTTCTCTATACCTAAGTTGCGTAGTTTTTATGTAAAATACCGGATTTGCGCCGTTCCTTTGTCGAGAAAAACGCAGTGAGCGCCTGTCAGGCAATAAAATTTGTGACAATCAGTTTACATGTCTTCTATTGAATATTCACGTACGAGTTTAGAGAAAGTACTAAACGTAAAGTACGGCCAACAATATGTTCTCCACAAATTCCAGCCCACACATTCACTTTGAAACGATGCTGATGATTTATTTCCCTCAATAATCTGGGATTATTGTCAGCATAGTGGTGAAAGTTGCAACGATTGGGTAAGCATGTGTTTGAAAATGTGGATTCGTCAGTAAACAAGACATGCATAAAAAGTTTGGATTTTGAATTTTATCCAGTGCCCAGTGGCAAAATTGCAGGCGGTTTAAGTGGTCTTGAGGTAACAGTGCTTGATGTTTTTCAATATGATATGGATGAAACTTATACTTCTTCAATATCTTATTTGTCAAGCTTTTAGAAACTCCAAGGTTATTACTTCTTTTCCTGACACTAATATTTGGATTTTCAACAACAGACGCCACAACATTAAACTGAATATCATTACTGTTACTTTCATGTCTCCTGGTAGTTTTCTCATATTTCGCATTTGCTGTTCTTTCAAAACAGTCAGCACGTGGAAATCTCTGTAAATCTGGATTATTTGCTTTGTAATTACGTGCTGCTAGCAAACAATTTCCATGAGCTTCTCCTAAGGCATACACCATTTTCACTAATTCTTCTTTTGATCAGTTCGTATGCACGTTTAGTACTTTCTCTGAACTTTCACGTGAATATTCAATAGAAGACGAAATGACATATAAACTGATTGACACAAATTTTATTGCCTGACAGGCGCTCACTGCGTTTTTCTCGACAAAGGAACGGCGCAAATCCGGTATTTTACATAAAAACTACGCAACTTAGGTATAGGGAAAGCTATTAAAAAATTGTAGGGTCTACAGAAAGGCATCTAATGAAATTAAAACACACGGAGTTCTATTTTAAAAAGTCGATATTTTTCAAATTTTAAATCATCAGGTATGGCACGATTTTTTTTGCCCCCTGTATATCGCAGGTCAACTTTTGATAGGTTTTTGAAAGAGCCATCTTCACTCTACAGTTCCTGAAAAAAAATTTCTAGCTGTCATACAATCATAATTATGTCGACTACTAGAAGTGACGAAACATAAGAAAAAAAAATGAAAAGTCGATTATCTCGAAAACTATCAATATTTTAATAGGGATCATAACACAAAGTCCCGTTAATTTTTCACGTAGAAGTTATAATTAACCTAGATATTGGACTTACGCGCACTAGGTAGACACGGTGTATAGGAGTTTTAAGCGACATACATTAAAACTGTGTAACAGAAAATGTTTAATAAGAAATCCTTAAAGTAATTTTCCCAAAAATAGCTTCCAAAAAAATTGTCAATTATATCGTAGTTGGTTCAGCAAGTACATCTAGAACACCACTATATATAAAATCTCATTCAAATCATTTACAAATTCTGGATTTTAGTGGATTGGCTGTTTAATTAAAAATTGATTATAAAGTCTAACACTTGATTTTTAATAAAATTAAAATTAAAAACATTTTTTAGGACTGTTGTTGAACAAATTGATGACACAACAATGCTTATTGTTATTGGAGATCATGGAATGACTAGTACAGGTATGTAACTTTTAAATGTATGCACACAGTGAATTTTATGGTTATTACAATACATATTTTATAGTACTAGGATATTTAAAATTAGAATATTTATTTAAATATCCTATCTATATAAATAAGAATTATGCTTTTGTTTTGGTTTAGTTTTAGTTAGTACAAAAAAATTTTCTTAACCATTAAAAATTGTATATCCTTTTGAATATTTATTTGGTTTCAGTAATTTTTTTTCTCTTATATCATTTTGTGTTAACCATTTTTCAAGACTGTTCTCCCGGATATAATTATTAATCTATTTTATGTTAATATTTCAAGTTGCAATTGCAAACATGCTGGGTCAAATTTTAATGGAGGATTCTATGTCAAATTAATAAAGAAAATATTTTAAAAAATGTGCGCTTGCAAATGTTTCTTTTGCAAAAGTACAAATCGTAGTATTAAAAATTAATTAGATGTTTTATTTTAAGTTGCCAAAAACAATAGAGTAGTTACGTTAAAATATTTATATTTTGTGGTCAAGGGTTATCCAGATTAAAAACGTTTACATTAAAACCTAATGTGTCTAGATAGAAATACCGCAACCAATTATTCTCAATTTGACCAACAGTGGTAACAAAATACTTCGCTGCATATTAAATATTCTACATTTTCAAAATTTATGTCTTTTTTATATAAAAAGGCTAAAAATTGTATCATCAACTAGTGACATACAATTAAAACATTATTATAACATAACAGAGGTAATTAAGCACTCAGACCGAGCTAGGGCTACTTGATTAACTACATTAATCCAGCAGTATATTCAAGCCTAAGGGACATACAATAAACTTCAAATTTTTATATATATTTTATATACAAGGTGGACCATGGGAGCGGGTAGTTTTGAAAATGACGTATTTCCTAAAGTAACTGTATTTAATTAAAACAAAGTATAGCAATAACAAGGTAATTGTGTGCCATTTTTATTTCTTAAAAATTATGTCTGCTAAATGGCCTCCTCTTCTCTCCATACACTCTTGAAGCCGAACGTTGAAATTCTGCATAACACGACGCAACATATCCAACGGAATATTAGCAAAATAATAATAATAATAATAATTTTTCTTTTTTCTTTTTTCTCTTGTAGAATTAATCGATTATATTTAAATTTTACTTACTTATATTTTGAAATGAAAATTTTTAATCTAAATATTCAGTCTGGTACCTAAAATAACACAATTAAGGGACTTTATTCAAAATCACGCGTTTGATATTGATTATGTCATCTGTAACTTTTAGTAGGGCGGTGACGCAGCTGTGGTTTTTACGAAAACCGGATTGCGTATCTGGTAATATATTATTATTTGCTAAATATGTTTTAATTTGTACATTCATGATTCTTTCTATGATTTTTGACATTACTGGAAGGATACTAATTGGACGTTTATACTCTGTAGGGTTGGATATTTTAGGTTTAGGAATTATATATGATTCTTTCCATGCAGTTGGAAAATCCCTATTTTCCAAAGAGAAGTTTATTATATGAGTTATAAATGGAACAATATAGGAATAGCAGTAGAGTAATAATTTAATATCTATACCGTCACAACCTTTAGCTTTAGAAGAGATATTTTGAATTATATTTAGAACATCATTTTCGTTTGTTTTTTGAAATGCAAATTTAAAATTATTATCTTTAACATTATTTCTATAGAAATTTAATGTATTTTCATCTGGTAGTATATTCCCAATAGAACAGTTTAAAAAGTACTCATTTATTTTGTTTACATCACTTAAGTGTTGTGGCAAATCATTAGTATGTGACTTACAATTACTATGAATATTTAGTTCTTTTAGATCTTTCCNTAAAATACACATGGTTTGAAGCTAGTCACTGTTTGTCTCCATTTTTTTGAAAAAAATTAAATATCTCGAAAACGGTTAATTTTAGGAATAGGGAAATTTCATAAAAGTCCACCTAAAATAACACGTAGAATCCTAAATTACAATAATATATAGGGTGTTCCATTTAAAACAAGGTAGTTGATGGCGACTTCCGGTATAACCGGAAGTGTTATGTGGACGCCATTATTTTAGTTGAGAAGGGCATGTCCGAAAATCCGGTATCCCAAATTTTCAAAATTCAAATCGAAGTAATCTCTGATATAATTCAAATAGGCCGTCACTGTGAGATACCCTGTGTATATATATACAGGGTGATTCAGTCATAATGTCATTAATTTTAATAACGTATTCGGAAGACTTAATAAAGACAGAAAATCGGAAAAAAAATTTACTCGACTTATAAAAATGAAGGAAATCAACCCATAACTCCCGCTACGAGGGTGGCCCTGGCAGATGTCCGGATGCTCGGAAAATTTTGTAACGTAATGTCACGAACAATCGTCGGCTGAAGCGAACAGCGTTGCTAAGTTCACATCATAATGTGTGATTCACATTTACTGTTAAACGTATTAACTTAGTGCAGAATGTTTTAACAACTTCTCGAAGTCAACTTTCGTTAAAAGAAAATAAATAAAGCAGAGGTAGTTACCTGTTTGTAGGCACACCGTATTTTATCAAATAAAAAAAGTCCCCGAATATACAAAATACACTACACACGGTTACAAAACCATTAAAAATTTAAAGCGTTTATTCAGATCTACCACCGTCCATATCTCCCGCATTTTTCCAACTGCATCTATCATACCATACAGCGCAGCGAACGTGCAGGATATCGATAAAATGACTTAAATGTGATAGAGGCTGTTTTAAATTTAGTCGAGGAGCAGCCTACTATTTCCACAAGAACAATTCAAGACGACTGGAGATATCAAAAACCAAAGTTTGGCGGATATTGCGCGATAATTCACTCAACCCGTACCATTTACAAAAAGTTCAAGCTTTAGAACCAGCTGATTTCCCCAATCGTCTTGAATTTTGCAGTTGCAGCTAAATCGAAGTGCAGCAGACGCTATCTTTATTTTTATTTTTAAAACAAAGTGCGCTGGACTGATGAACGCTGTTTTATTGGTGCTGACATTTTAAATAGGTAAAAAACATATTACTTTCTCAAAAACAATAAGTACCTATCTAGGTTACACCAAAGTTTATATTTACACTAAAGTTTACATTTATTATGTAAACTTTGGTTATACGCAACTGCATATTGAATAATAAATTGAAATACTAAAACTGTGTATTATTTAACATAATAAATTATAAAACGTTAAAACGTTAATAATATTAAAAATGATAAATTGTAATAACCGT
>NW_019417770.1:7381-31075 GCF_000390285.2 Anoplophora glabripennis | reverse complement strand
TATACAGGGTGTTAAAAAAAGAGTGTAAAATATTTCAGGAGGTAATAGTATGAACCAAAATAAGCAGAAAAGTCTTAATAAACATGGGTCCGCAAAGTAACGGTTGCGGAGATATGGACCACTATTCGTTTTTCAAACATTTTATTTTATTAGGAATAAACCGACAAAAGAAGCTTTTAACAAACAAAAAACAAAGTTACAAAAGATGTTCAAAGTGCCCTCCGTTCATTTCCAAGCAGGCACGACATCTTCGTCTCAACGATATTCGAACTCTTTCGAAAACACCCTCCTTGGTTTGGATTTTATAACGTGCAAAAATCTCAGTTAAGTTAATAATTGTTAAAAAGGTACTAACTAACGATACCGGGTGATATTATGTGCACGCCATATGCCCTGGCTAGCTATTTCCAATTTAATTGAATAAATAAAAAAAAACAAATCAAGGAGCCAGTGCCTTTTCCAGGTTTCAAGGCCAACTAATTAGAATATTTTGAAATAGGGCGCCATGTGATTTGATTTAACTGCCCTTTTTCGCTTCACCTGGGAACTCGAAAACCACAAAAGAGTTCCCAAATCTAACTGATTAAGTAACAATTTTTTCTATTCTTTTGGGATTGTTCTCTTAGAATCAGAGTGGAAGGAAATATTCAAGAGATTTTATTTGCGACGAAACAATATATTAAAGAAAATTTTGAATAACTATTATCTACGATAATAACCTTACAAACATTAATAAACAGAATATCAACTAACATATTATTATACTAATCAATGGATATCCACGACCTGGTTTACATGGGGTAACAAGTAGTATGAAATACTTTTTTTAATTTAATTTTACGAATAGTCGGCTATTTAATGTTCGTTTAGTAATCAAAGGGAGAAAATTAATAAATTTGCGTAATCTACATTAAAAATAAATGTGGGTAATTCTTAAAACTAAAGTTTATGGTTTTCCTCAAAACTTGGGATGGTATTAGATAATACCTTACACGGGTACCAGTTAATAGTAATTCAGATAAACATAATAATGATAGTAAAAACGATAATTAGTCATCCACTTATCTGGCAAACTTCCCAAGGTGTAGGTTCCAGAGGGATCCAATTGAGTAAGGGTGAGTCAACTGGAGTGGTGAGAGGTAAGTATTCTTCCACGTGGCGGAAGTCGACGGGTGGAACCAGTTCACTAAAACTGCCAAGGGTTGGTGGTTGGTAAGGCCCTCAAGGGAGGTTACGTAATCCCGTTCGGTCACGTGTGATAGGGGTAACCTTGGTGGGGAAAGTAGTCCCACAGCAAAGAAAAAAAACCCTAGAGATACAAAAAGGCATTAGCTAACGCCCCAGAACATGAATGAAAGGTTAATAATAATTGTTATAAGGAACATACCTCCTTTTTAGAGGGTTTTCTGATTGTCAGGAGATAGTAAAATGGTGTAGATGGTGACACACTATAGAGGGAAAACCTCTATCGTGGAAAATTATTTTCCAGGTGCTGGACAAGTGATGCTGACGACACAAAATCCCCAAAAGGCTATACTTTTAATACCAAATAACTCCAGTAAAGTATAAATCTCTGCCAAAAGCACTTTAAATCCCAAATTAGGGTGATTCTAACTTTCACAAAAGAGCTTGGCCACTTAGTCGTGCACACTCGAAAAGCAAGAAACCTGACTGACTTTTTTTTCCAAGAATCTCAAATCTATTTTAAAAAAGTCTTGGAGGGAAACAATAAAGATACCAACAGAAAAGAAATTAATAACCTATAATGTCCGGGATACCAATCCACCAATGGAAACATTATCAACACTCAAGGGAGGGAATTAGGTAAATAATAAATTAATAATGAGTTATGGGAGTATGTAAATAAAATATATTGGCGATACGATAATATGATAGAAAAGACGGGACAAGCTATTTTAAAACTTAAAGATACCTGCTTTGTTTAGAACACCTTTTTATCTCGTGGTTTTTGTAAATTTTACTGCGCCTATGAACGGTGAACTAGGCGTGAGGAGGACGAATAAATTTGGTGATTTCTTTCACTTTCCGAACCGCTATACGATATTCGAATAGGCAACTCAAAATACTTAGGTATACAGTTATTTGTGTGTTTCATGGAAGAATTAAAATGTCACATCCCCCCCTTTCCTGGAAAGAGGTAAATTTTGAGGAAAATTTACCGACATCTAAAACGTCAGTCAAAACAAGTATCGGATCATTTTTCTGTGTCATCAAAAGTTGCTGTTAGAGGCTTTAGATCTTGAACATGCCATATTCCTATCGATTTTCCTTTCTCATCAACAAGTTCATATGTCCAATTCCCTAGTTTCCGCTTGATAGTAAAGGGGCCGATGAATTTGGGGCTGAGTTTAGCGGTTATATGTTTGCTGGCATCTAACAAAATCTTGTTTCTTCTCCATACTTGTGAAATGTATAGGTCTTCTACGCAAATTGTATACTTTTCGATTTCTTTCTTGACCATCGAGAATTCTTTTCCTGACCATATCAAACATTTTCTGAAATCCTAATTGTCTTCTTTCTATTTCATTTTCTTCACTCTGTTTCTTTTTCGATTCTCCTAACAGGTAGTCATATTGGCTTCCATCACCGATATATTCACGACCGAAATTAACAAAATAGGGAGTGAATCCAGTCGTTTCACTTTTAGAAGTTCTGATGGCACAACCGATAGCGGCAATATTTTGATCCCATCTCTTGTGGTTATCTTTTAGATAGCATGATATCATAGTTTTTACGATTTTGTTGTAACGTTCTACGGGATCAGCTCTAGCGTTGTAGTTGGCCGTGTATGATAGCTTAGTACCATATTTATCACTCTATGCTTGAAATTCCTTGCTACGCATGGACTTGCCATTGTCACAAATAATTAACCTTGGCACACCGTAAACACAGAAAATCTGCTCCTCAATAAAACGACACAATGCTTTCGATGTGGCCGTTCTCAGTGGACATAAAACCACATATTTGCTAAAATAGTCACATACGTTTAGTAGATAAGAATAACCATTGGTACTGCGAGGATATGGACCCATGAAATCCAAGCTAATCATTTCCCAAGGTCTGTTGATGTCTGGCCGAGATCCCATTAAATCTGCGGGTAGCTTTTGCTCCGGTTTGTGTTGTGCACATATTTGACAATTGCGTATGTACTTCGCGACATCAGCCCGCATTTTTGGCCAAGTATAGCGGTTATAGATCTTCCAATATGTCTTGAAGACGCCTACGTGACCTGCTCTTACATCATCATGATGCAGTTGAAGTATAAGTTTTCTTCTGTCTTTAGGAACTACAATTTTCCAGTAATCTGAACAGTCGGATAGATCAGGTGTGGCAGATCTTACATACATCAAACGATTTCATTTTCGATTCTCCATTGAGGAAATTTATCAGGGTGATCATTTATTCGTTCTTTCATTTTCTTGTACCAAGCATCTGAGGTATTCTTAAAATCTTCCATGTCGTTTACCTTCGTGCTGACTAAATCAACTGCTATTGGGACACTTCGAGACAGAAAATCAGGGACAACATTGTCTCGCCCTTTCCTGTGAACAATGGTATAATCAAAAGGTTGTAGACGCAACGCCCATCGCGCCAATCGTCCGGTGGGGTCTTTCAAACGGTCTAGCCAGATTAGAGAAGCGTGGTCGGTAACAACGGTAAAATGCGTTCCCTCTAAGTAGTTTCGAAGTTTCTCTACGGCCCATATGACACTTAAGCACTCTCTCTCTCTGTAGTAGAATAGTTTCTTTCTTGTTTGGTCAGTGATCTTGACAGAAAGCAAATCACCTTTTCTCCATTTTCGAACGTTTGCGTTAAGACCGCTCCAAGTCCATAAGTGGAGGCATCGGTTTGTAAAGTAAACGGCTTGATAAAATCCGGACAGGTAAGTATTGGTGGTGCTATTAAAGAATTATTAATAATATTGAAGGATTTTTCACATTCTTCCATCCAGACATAAGCAACCTTTTTATGTGTCAACTTCGTAAGTGGGGCAATAGGCGTAGAAAAATTTGGTACAAACTTGCGATACCATCCAGCCATACCAAGGAATCTACGAACTTCTGTGGGGTTTTTAGGCGGTTGCAGTTTCATGATGGCATCTACCTTCTCTGTATCTACATGTAAACCTTTTCCGTCTACTACATAACCTAAATATTTTAATGAAGGCAAACAAAACTGACATTTATCTCTTCTCAAGGTTAGGCCAGCTGCGGCGAGTCTGTCGAATACTTTTCCAACGACTTCCAAATGAGTGTCGAATTCTGGCGATATAATAATAATGTCCTCGAGGTAGACTAACACATAGGGTTCAAGACCTACACCTAATACTTTATCAATCAAGCGTTGTCAGGTAGCAGGTGCGTTTGCCAAGCCAAATGGCATTCTTTTAAATTGGTAGAGTCCCCTCGATGGTACCGTAAATGCAGTAAGTTCACGACATTCCTCCTTAACGCTCACTTGCCAATATGCTGACTTTATGTCCATTGAGCTTAGATAGCGAGCTCCCCGTAATCGATCCAATATGGCCGATACATAAGGAAGAGGGTAAGCGTCTTTTTTGGTGACCCGATTGAGTGCTCTATAGTCCACACAAAATCTATATGTGTTATCTCCCTTTGGTACGAGTAAAACGGGTGACGACCATGGACTTTTGGAAGGTTCAATGACGTCCATTTCTAGCATCTTCTTAATTTCTTCATCTAGTATCTTCTGCTTGTACGGAGATACAGGGTAATATCTTTGCTTGATGGGTCTCGTATTCTCCTCCAGTATTATTTCGTGATTTGCCACATTTGTATAACCAAGTCCTGTTCCCACTTTAGTAAATTTTTCGTCCAACATTTCATTTAATCTACTAAGCTGATTTTCAGGAAGCTTCGATTCTTCCACAATACCACAAACTTCTATTTCGGAATCATGACCAAAATGCCAAACATTTTTCTTCAAGTCCGGCACTACGTCCATTGAAAACCAGAAATCGACCCCCAAAATAAGTTTACTCGATAAATTTGGAATAACTATAATATCTAGAACACATACTTTGCCTATTAGCCATACTGAAGTTTTCACCACACCGATACTAAAACATTCTTGTCTAACTTCTTGTTTAATCACTAGTTATTTATTTCTATTATGAATATTGATAATTTTACTAAGATTGGCCAATTGTTATTATGTTTGATATAGTTATCTAAATTTGGTTACTATAAACTTAGTGATATTCTAAAAAATTTTATATACTACTTTTTTCTTTTAAATATCTATATCCAACTATTTCGTATACGAAATTTACTTTAAATTTTATTTGTGCACAAAGTCTCAAGGGAAAAGAAAGGTACCTTTTATACGTATTATTGATAATGACTTATCGACTGATTTCTCTCCTTTCCTCTGCTTGCTTGGTTTTCTTATTTCTTATTTCTTATTTCTTTCTATCCTATCTCGCCTCCTTTCAGGAACCTGTCGACTACTCCGCTTTCTGGCTGGTCTTCTGTTCCCTGCTACCGCTACTATGATTTACCACCGGTCTCCTGGATCCTGCTACTGATATTCCTTTTATTTCTTTCCTCTTGGAACCTGCCATAGAAATTCTTCGTCCTTGTTGTCTTCCTGGACCATGATTATGGGTACTCCGCTTATATTGTCTTTTCTTGGGTCACCTCTTCACCACTTGGTACTTTTATATTCTTGATCTCTTCTAATTGACTCTTTTTATATTCACTCGTTCATTAAATACTTATATTTGCTATGGGTTTTATTTTCTTTTCTCAACACCTGACGTTTTTACAATTTTTTTTTGTAACTCATCAATAATCTCCAATTTTTTTTCCATCTTGATTTTTTTTTCTCTTCTAAAGGTCTTTCCACATATCTCCTTTTTGGTTTTTTAATTTAACGTGCCATTTTCCTTTTGCAATTCACTTCACTTCACTTTATCCTTTGCACTTATACATCCTATTCTACTTTATTTACAATCAATTTTACCTTATACTTCAAGATATTTCTTATTTTATATTATTTGACATTTCTAGTAACTACTGAATTCCTTGTGGATCCCACTTTAAATTTGACATATTTCTGACATATCTTTTTAATTAATGTACAAACTTGTCTTTAGATCTTTATATCTTTTATTAACTCCTACTCTACCTAATTTTATAACTATTTAATCAAATTCTGGCATTTTAACTTTTGTTAGATCTCTACCCATTCTGCATTTTAATTTATTTCAATTATATTTTTCTGATAATATCTTAGCCTATGCTCCAATTTAATAACATGATAATCAAATCAATAATAAATTTTGTAATAACCATTTCAACCATTCTATCGTCAATCTGATTTCATCTCAATTTCCCAAATTTATTTGCAAATTTTATTGTTATAAGAAAATTTGTCAAATCAATTTCTATTATACAATTTACACTCGATCCTCGTAATATGGTTGTAATTGATCCACATTATATATTCCTTTGATTCTTTCTGTGCCTACGTATTTCAATTCGTAACTATTCGTTCCATTGATGGTATTAACAACGTATGGTCCGTCATATGGTAGCATTAACCTAGCACATCTATATTCCTTTCGATTAGGAACTCTTAATGTTCTCACAACAACCAGATCACCCTTGTTAAATTGTATAGTATTAGTCTTTTTCCTTGTCATTCGTTTCTGGTATCTTTCTGCCGCTTTCAATAGTCTGTCATTCACTTGTTGTATAAGTCGATCATACTGTATATTTTTGGAAATTGTCCATGGTCTGTCAGGCTGTATGTTTTTAAATATTGTGATGGGATTTTCTTCTGTTACGTTATTTGGTATATGGTTTAAATAATGTTCAACGTCTGTCAAATAGTTTTCCCACTGTGGCTGATCATCGTGTACCAGTATCCGTAGATATTTCGAAACCTCTTTAACATATCTTTCGGCAGGATTTGCCTTTGGATGCCTTATACTCGTATAATGTGATCTTGTTTGTATTTGTCTGAAATAATTTGTAAGTCGTGTGTTTCTAAAATATGTAGCATTGTCAAGTATGCAATTTTCAAAAGGTCCTTCTTCATGTCTGTATTTGTCAAGTAAATGAATAACTGTCTTTGTGTTAGTCTTTCTACACGGATATATTCTTACATACTTAGAAAAATTGTCTACAATGAGGAAAATATGTTGACTACCATTATAGCTAGGTATTAAATTACTTATGAAGTCTATTGCAATTATTTGTCTCGGTCTGTTTGTTCTGATTGATTTTGGTATTCCTTCGTAATGTCTATTTTTTCTTTTGCTAACTGGCACATATGACAACTTTTGATTATATGTTTCGTAATTTGTCTGTCATGTTTATCATAATAATTTTCTCTCAATATTTTCCAAGTTTGATGAATTCCTACATGTCCATAATTATTGTGTAATTCTCGTACTATTTGTTTAGTCAAGTCTGTAGTTACTGCATATAGTTCATTGTCTTTTGTCTGTTTTATGTACATTGGTTCTTTATATATCAATTTTTCTTTGTCTCTGTCCGTTAAATTCTTTTGATCTAAAATAATGATGTCAAGAGGAAATATTCCCTCATTATTGGTTAATAAATTTATTCCTATTTTTACTAGTCGTTGGTCATCATTTTGTCTTATGTCCATGCGTGTAAGTGCGTCAGCTAATATGTTGTGTCTCCCTGGTATGTACTGTATTTCAAAATCATATTCATTTAGTAGTAATGCCCATCGATGAATACGATTGTTGCCAAATTTGTTATTGAGAATTGATGTCAATGCTTGATTGTCCGTCTGTATTGTAAATCGGTTTCCTAGTAAGTAAAATCTCATCTTGGTTATGGTAAATATACTAGCTACTTCTATCTCTGAAACGCTATAATTTCGCACGTGTTTCTTTGTCACTCGAGATGTGAAAGCTATAGGAACTTCAATTCCGTCATGTGTCTGTATTAATACCCCTGCTAGTCTTTGTATAGATGCGTCTGTTCGTATAGTAAATGGTAACTCGTAATTTGGATGGTATACTTTCAATTCTTCTACTATTAAATTTTTAATATTTTCAAATGCAATTTCTTGTCTTTCTGTCCAAGTCCATTTTATGTTTTTCTTTAACAAGTCTATCAACGGTATTTCAAAATTTGTCAGGTCCGGAATTAGTCGTTTAAAATAATTTATCATGCCCAAAAATCCACGTAACATTTTAAAATTTTGTGGTCTTTTAAATTGTTTAATTATCTGTATGCGGTCTTCGTCCATTTGTATACCAGTATGGTCAATTTTGTATCCTAAGTATACGATTTGTCTTTGATAAAATTGGCATTTGTCTATGTTTAGTTTTAGTCCGTTATCGTCAAGTGCTTTTAATACTATGTCCAATTGTTGTCTGTGGTTCTCAATCGTAGCAGAATATATAAGGATGTCATCAATATAATGTAGAACAAATTTGTCATATCGATTTAAAATATTATGCAACGCTCTTACTAGTGCTGAGCATGAACTTTGCAAGCCAAACGGAGTTACTTTGAATTGGAAAATTTCCCCATCTATCATGAATCCTGTGTACTTCCTTGATTCACTGTCTAAAGGAATAAGCCAAAAGCTGTGTTTTAAATCTAATTTAGTAAATACATTAGCCTTAGTAATTCTACCCAATATAGCATCCACCATTAACGGTGATTCGTACTAAGGAACTGTATATTTATTTATGGTCCTTGCGTCTAAACAAATCCGAATGTTTCCACTTTTCTTTTTTACTACTACCACTGGATTAATGTATGCCGTATTACTTTTTTCTATTATTTCATCTTTCAATAATTTACCTATTTCTTCTCTTACCTTTTCTTTATGCATTTATGGTACTGGATACGACTTTGCTTTAAAATTCTTAATATCTTTAACTTCTATTTTATGAATATAACTGGTAGCTACTCTCTCTGATTCGAAACTAATCCTTCATACTTCTTTAACATATCTCTTACCTCTTTATCATAATTATCAATAACATTTATTTTAATATCATTTATATTAAATAATTCTTCATATTCTTCATTATAATAAAAATCATTCTCACTGCAAAAATTAACCTCTATCCTTTCCATATCTTTTTCCTTTACAATCATTCCTTGTTCACTATTATTCATATTTATAACTTCACTTATTTCTTTGAAATCTACCCATATATCATTTATGCACAACTTTCTAATTTCATAATCTAATTTGGCTTTGTATTTGTTTAAATAGTTTGATCCTAAGACAATGTCCATGGTCAGGTTGGTACTATTAAAAGTTGAAATACTAATTTGTGATTATTTAATTCTAAAGTGATATCTAGCAATTTGTTGACATCATACAGTTTTTTATTATTTGGACCTACTAATGTTAATTTATTTACTTTAATTATGCTTTGACTTATTAATGATGCTTCAGAACCTGTATCAAGTAGTATATTTAAATTGGAATTTTGAAATTTGGAATTTACATAAATTAAATTGTTATTTTGATTTATTATTACGTTTTCATCTAATGTTATAAATTCTCGGGGATGCATATAATTACAACTATATAATTTAATTAATTTGTCTGGCTTGCATTTTACTAAAAATTTTGAGGATCGTTTGTACTTTGTCTTACCGATTCCCTGTCTAAAGATCTGGATCTCTGTGTTTCAAACCTACCATTCTCATTTATGGGCATTTCAGCTCGTTCTTCTGATCTGCTAGGACTTCGTCGTCTCTGAAAATTAACTTGCCTTCGAGGCTGTACATCTTCTTCCCCTCTCGATGGTTGATATTGATTGCGCCGCGTATTGTTGTATTCATTTTGTCGAAAACCATGGTTGAAATCATTATTATAATTGTTAAAATTTCTATTATTGTTAGGATGAGCATTTTGATTACGTTATTATTAACGTCGTAATTATTACCAAAATTGTTAGTATTGTTATATCGATTGGTGAAATTATTATTATTACTTTAAATTTGACATATTTCTGACATATCTTTTTAATTAATGTACAAACTTGTCTTTAGATCTTTATATCTTTTATTAACTCCTACTTTACCTTATTTTATAACTATTTAATCAAACTCTGGCATTTTAACTTTTGTTAACCCATTCTGCATTTTAATTTATTTCAACTATATTTTTCTGATAATATCTTAGCCTATGCTCCAATTTAATAACATGATAATCAAATCAATAATAAATTTTGTAATAACCATTTCAACCATTCTATCGTCTATCTGATTTCATCTCAATATATATATTGTATATAAGGGCAATGTAAATATAGAATTTGGTGAGAATGCATATACAGGATGTTCTCCTTCTAGTGCCTGTGCGCCACTAGCTATCCCGTAACTTTTTTGTGTGTACGCCAATGACGGCAGAATTTGTACTTTCAAAAATAAGCAGTGTTTTAGAAGATTTTTTGCTCTTACACAATGTTGATATCGTTTATGGATTTCGAGTAAAATTGGCATTTTTTACACATTAAATAATATAAAATCAGTATAAGATAATAAGAACAGTCTAGTACGAGGTGTCATATAACAAAGAAACAAATTCATAACAATAAATAAAAAGGTTCAGTGTTAAGTTAGGTATGATTCAATTTTATCTTAGTTTGTTTTTTATTGCAATTTATACTTCTGCTGAACAAGTTGATATGTTATTAGTTTTGGGTTATCGTGATGGAAATTGTTGTGCTACTGTTTGAACATATGCTGAAAGATTTCCTAATCGAAGAATTCCAAACCACAAAACATTTGCTAATACGGATAGACGCCTTCGGGAAATAGGACGTTTTTTACCTGTGGCATTAAATAGAGGAACTATTCAGCTGGAGGAACAAATTTTGGAAAGGGTCGAAGAAATTCCTCAAGTAAATACAAAGCGTTTAATGGCAGAGATTGGCTTTCAAAAAGTTCCGTTAATAGAGTATTAAAAGACCAGTTATTAAAGGTTACTATCCTAACAGGTGGATAAGTAGAAGAAATAATGCCTCTTTAAAATGGCCATCTCGATCTCCGGATCTAAACCCATGTAATTATTTCCTTTGGGGAGCGTTGAGGACCACACTTTATAACTTTTCAGTAAATACAGAAAACGAATAATGGAAAAGAATACAACATGAAATTAATGTTATGAGAGGTAATGCACAATTATTTGATAAAATTCATTTTAATTTTCGAAGAACTAATACTTGCGTTTAAGAACAAGGGAGTCACTTTGAGCATTTACTGTAATATTATTTTAATGTGATTAGATTACAAATATCAATTTAGGTTTATTTAAAATGTTAATGTTGACTTTCTTACATTGTTAATTGATATTGTTTATTTAAAATATTAGTGTTGATTTTTCTTTTATTGATTGATAATACTAAGAATAAAAATGTATAGTAATTTTTTTTAATATGACGATTTTTCATTATTATTCCCTACTTTGAGGCTGAAGTTATAAATTATTTTTTACAAATCGGAATTTTTGCCTATATTTAATGTATAAAAAATGCCAATTTTACTCGAAATCCATAAATGATATCAAAATTTTTTAAGATCAAAAAAATCTTATAAAATAGTGCTTATTCTTAAAAATATAAATTCTGGCCTCACTGGCGTACACACAAAAAAATTATGGGATATCCAGTGGCGCACAGGCACTAGAAAGAGAACATCCTGTATACGTATTATCACCAAATTGTTTGTTTACGCTGCGCTTATATAAAAAAATAAGTGTACCAAATTTGAAGTTTCTAAGAAAACTAGTTTTCAAATTATTTGATAAAAACTAGGTTATCTATTCTTTATTTAGAAGGCTATATCTCAGTAGGTGTGCACTTTTGTATATAGGTAACTTAGGTTAAATAGTCTTATTTTCATCCAAAGAACCTGTGGTCAAGCGTTGTCCATCCTTTTCAGGGACACCCTGTATTATTTTAAACCACAAATTAATTTTATTGATTAAAATAACCATAACGGCAAAATCAATTGAATTTGCTGATTTAAAATTCTATTTATTTCTTTCCTTGCGAAAGTTTTTGTCCGTTTTTATCACACTTTGCCGCCATTCTGGTCGCATTGTACGAGGTCAGGTTTTACAGTGGACCAGTATCTCGTGTCGTTCAGAAGTGTATTTTTAAATCATTTTTGAACTGCCCTTTTTGATTTTTTCTTTGCAAAATTGCATTTGTAAGAGTCCATCCAGAGATACATACAAATAGAAGAATAGAATAGAAGAGATACATCCAAAAGCGCGACGTCTTTATGTTGACGCTTATCCAAATCGCCAGTTTCCTTCACAACGCATGTTTGGAAGAATTCACCAAAGATTGCGTGATACCGGCTCCTTGAGCAAACAGTGCCATTTATCCGGAAGACCAAGGTCGGTATCCACTCCTAGAGCAGAAGAAGAAATTCTAGCACTGGTAGAGCAGAATCCAGGTACGAGTGTGCGGAGAATATCAGCCGAGGTAGGAATTAGTGGTCCTCTTGTTTGGAGAATCCTTCACGAGCAACTGCTTTATCCATACCATGTGCAACGAGTACAGGCCTTAAATCCAATAAATGATCATCAAGCACGTTTGGTTTTTTGCCGCTGGTTTCTACGTCATGATGCTGAAGACCCTCGTTTTCTTGCAAACATTCTTTTTACTGATGAGGCCGGGTTCACAAGAAATGGAGTGTTTAATTTTCACAATACGCATATTTGGGCCGACGAAAATCCTCATGCTCTAATAGAATCTGGACATCAGGCACGTTTTTCATTAAACATTTGGATGGGTATTGTAGGTGACAGGTTTCTAGGTCCTGTTGTTTTACCAAACCGATTAACAGGCGCTGCTTACCTCAACTTTCTGCAGAACACACTGTATGAGTTTTTGGAAGACATTCCTTTGAATCAGAGGCAACAAATGTGGTTCCAGCATGATGGTGCTCCAGCTCATTTTTCCATGGCCGTTAGAGAGCATTTACACCAAACTTTTCCACATAGATGGGTAGGAAGGGCCGGACCTGTTTTATGGCCTCCAAGATCGCCTGATCTGAACCCTCTAGATTTCTTTGTTTGGGGATATTTGAAGACATTAGTGTATGGTACTCCTGTAAATAGCCTGGAAGAGCTGCAGCTACGGATTAATCAAAAGTGTCAAGAAATCCAAACCAAGGAGGGTGTTTTCGAAAGAGTTCGAATATCGTTGAGACGAAGATGTCGTGCCTGCTTGGAAATGGACGGAGGGCACTTTGAACATCTTCTGTAACTTTGTTTTTCGTTTGTTAAAAGCTTCCTTTGTCGGTTTATTCCTAATAAAATAAAATGTTTGAAAAACGAATAGTGGTCCATATCTCCGCAACCGTTACTTTGCGGACCCATGTTTATTAAGACTTTTCTGCTTATTTTCGTTCATACTATTACCTCCTGAAATATTTTACACTCTTTTTTTAACACCCTGTATACAGGGTGGTCCTTAAGTAATTGTACATAGATGTATGATATATTCGTGACTTTAAAATATTACGATTTGAGCCAACTTGCCTTAATAAAATATTGATAATAAGAAAAATACAGGGTGTTAAAAGTGAAATTTCAAATTTTATTTTTCGCAATAACGAACATTTTTGGACATTTATACAAAAAAAATTTTATCTGGGGGTTTTTTGGTATGAGAAATCATAATTTGATATCTAATTTAATGTATCTTTTAGAGGGCGCCACATAAGCCACATGTGTGGCATAAATGTACACTAAACTTTTTTGCCCATCAAGGTAACGCTCTTTTGGGAAAAAAATATTGAAGAACAAAAATGTATGCTTTTTAACAACCTCTAAACTTAACGGTTTTCGAGATAATCGAATATTAAAAATCGGCTGCATAATTCTTTAATTCATTACGAGAAAAATAGTAACGTAGTAGACGGAAGTCACGAATGATTTTAACAGCTAAACATTCTTGTTTTCATAGTGTATGACGTTTGAAAAAATTTTAATTGGGTATTTATGATAATTAAGGAATAACAGAAAATGCCGAGACAATAATTTCTCTAATACAGAATTGAGAGATATGGTTACTATTTACTGCCAGCAATATTTCCACAGACGTACTGCGAAATGGGAATATTTCAGAAGATATCCAAACCGGCTACAACCTAATCACCAAACATTTGAAAATCTATTTAGGAATTTAGGCGAAAGTGGTTCATTTCGTCCTAAACGTGATAATTTAGGCCGACTACTGGGAATCATTACGCCTGATCAAGATGATGAAATTGGTTCACGTTGCAGATGATCTTCAAGTTAGTACAAGAAGGTTATCTTCAGCTTTAGGAATCAGTAAAACTTCAGCTTTAAAAAGACATCTCGATAAATATCACCCCTACCATTTTACGCCTGCGCAAAATTTATTGCCAGCAGATCTACCATTAAGATACCAATTTGCAAATGATATCAGAAATAGGCAAAATCTTGACCCCACCTACCTTTATTAATAGAATATTATTTACGGACGAGGCAACATTTAGCCGCCGTGGTATTTTTAATTTAAGAAATAATCATATCTGGGAAATTGAAAATCCTCATTTTAAAAGGGAAATATATTTTCAACACGAATTCAAAATAAATGTATGGTGTGGGATCATTGGTGACCATTTTTTAGGGTCATACGATTTCCCGCATACTTTGAATGGTGAGAACTACTTACATTTTTTACAAAATGACTTCATTGATCTTTTGGAAGAATTCCCACTAAATTTCAGGCAAAATACATATGTGGATTATACAAGATGTTGCACCTCCTTATTATATGAGAGAAGTCAGAACATATTTAAATACCAACTTTCCTGAACGCTGAATTGGTCGTGGTAGTCATTTCCCTTAACCAGCACGTAGCCCAGACATTAATCCTCTCGATTTTGGCGTATGGGGCGCAATGAGTCATGTTTATAAATAAAACATAAATACTCGCAAGCAACTTTGGGAAGAAATAAATGCAACTGCAGTTTCTTTTGGACCAATCATGTTATTTAATATGAGGCCATCTTTTATGGAACGTATAGATAAATGCATCGAAGAGAATGGTGGACATATCGAATACTTACTTTGACATAATTAAACTTGTAATGTTAGTTAGCTTAGTGTTTTCTTTTCTTAATATGTGTAAAATTCATTTCTAATTATGAGCATTTAGCTTATATTTTAACTGCTTTTATTTAATTTTTAAAATTTAAAAATTTTTTTAATTTTTGATGTCAACTTCTACTATTACGTTAATATTCATCCTGTTGATGTAAAAACATGATAAGCGTATACGATTTCTACGTTAATATTTCTCGTAATGAATTAAAGAAAAATTATGCAGCCGATTTTTAAAATTCGATTATCTCGAAAACCGTAAAGTTTAGAGGTTGTTAACAAGTATACATTTTTGTTCTTACAATGCCGTGCCTTTAATATTTTTTTTCCCAAAAGAGCGCTATCTTGATGGGCAAAAAAGTTTAGATTTATGCCACATATGGCTTATGTGGCGCCCTCTAAAAGATACATTAAATTAAGATACCAAATTATGATTCCTCATACCAAGAAACACCCAGTTAAAAATTTTTTGTATAAATGTCCAAAAACGTTCAAGTTATTGCGAAAAATAAATTCTGAAATTTTACTTTTAACACCCTGTATCTTTGTTATTATCAATATTATATTAAGTTAAGTTGGCTCAAATCGTAATATTTTCAAGTCACAAATCTACTATACTTCTATGTACAATTACTTAAGGACCACCCTGTATATAGACCAAAAAATATATATTGGGAATCAAGTCAAGTGGTGCTTGTAAATAGTAAATTAAAAGACACTGATGATAATTTAAAAAGGTCTAGGGTGGTATATGGCATTCCTTGTAACAATTGTGATAAAATTTATATAGGTCAAACGTCTAGGGTACTAAAGGATCGGATAACATCACCTAAGAGTGATATTAGATTAAATTTATAATAATTAGATCGTGTGCTTTGGCGGGACATAGTATTGAAACAGGACATAAACCAAATTTTGGTGAAACAAAGGTGTTTTGTACAGAAAATAATTATAATAAAGGAATTTTTTGGAAGCTTTTGAAACAGCCTTTAATGATGATGCGTTAAATAAAAAAAGAGACACACAAAATTTAGTTGTGAATTACTCATATTTGTTGTCATTATCTAAGCAAAATTGACATTGTATATTTATAATTGTTTATAATTTTTTAATTTTTTATAATGTTAGAAAAATTAAATTCCAGTTTTTTTTCCCTGCCCGTCTGTGATAAGTTTAATACTTAGTAGACTTATTTTACGTTTACAATTTTATTCAGCCGAGACTAGACAGCTGTTCAGAACAATGAAAATAAAAATTTTATATTTTTTAAGTTTTATGATGTAACTCTGTCAACTGAAGTAAGTGTTCATTTTATGTAATTATTTCATTATATTAATGTTTTGTTGTACATTTTAGCCATTTTAACCTTGAAAAAGATAATAAATAATTATCGAAAGCTTGGTTTAAATTAAAAAAGAGTTTTCTTTCAACCACCACTTGACGACATCCCCAATATATATTTTTTGGTCTCTACAGCGATTTCTTTCTTGGCGTTTCGTTCCTTTTTCAAAAGGCTTTTATTGTTAAAATTGTTATAATTAATAAATTAAAACCTAAAACAAACAAGAACTTACTTAATATTTAGAATTTTTTCCCTGTAATAACAATTAATTTAATAAGAATATAATTTCGTTAATACATACCTAAACAACATCCATTTTACGTTAAAATTTTAAAAACATGCATCGTCACATAAAACGTTTTAAAATTATTTGGAAAAACATTGCCAACATTGACAATATCTATACATGCAGCGATTAATCAAAACAACTTTGAATATAGGGGAAGTTTTGTTAAAGTGTTTCTTTTTAAGCCTTAAAATTTAGTACTTTCTTGGGAAAAAGTTTCATAAATTCAGGGGCTTGCTTTTTTATAGATGAAGTCCTATTATTTTAGTTTTCAAAAATCAGGGCGTCGAAGATGACTTTTTTAAATTAAGTTTTGGCCATCTTATTCAAAAAGCAGTGAATTACATTATACAAATACATTTATATTATAATATATATTATGAAATAGAGCTTTATTGAATTTTTTTATGTTTAGATTGTAAAATTTAATTTTACACAGAGAAGATACTATTGTCCGTAATGACGACTGTTTTCAAGAAAAATGCAGTTTACTGAACCAAAGTCAGCTGATTTCTATTCTAATTAATCTATAAAATAATGAGTATTATTCTAAGAATTTTCATGTATTTTTTGTAATTTCTTTTAATTGTGGAAAAAAAATAAAGAAGTAAACTTGATTTTCTTAATAATGTACATAAAAGAATTGCTCCCATCAAGTTGAGAATATCTCGGAAGGTAGTCTTATATTTTTTCATTTAATTAAAGAAGAAATTAATGAATGTTTGAAAATAAGATTTATTTCTACGGTAAAAGAATATAGTTTATTACAAAAAAAAAGTTTGAGTGAATTGCGTATTCAGGTAAACTATGCATGCATTTTCAGCAATTTCAAAAGGAGAATTCAGTTAGATTAAATGTTATAGTAAATATAGTACATTATAAAAGTATTATAAACAGCCTATGCTCGAAAGAGATATTTAGATATTCTAAAATGTCGCCTAGTTTAACGACTTCTACAAGAAATTGGAGAACTAACAACACTAACGCACTAACGTTAGCATTCTCAAAAATAACCAAATTTTAGTATATTCTTCTAAAATAGATATGGCTAAACTGTTTTCTAAAATCTGATCAAATAACTATAGAAATAGTTAAGCTTAAATTGATTACATCTTTTGTACTGTACAATCATTTATATTCAACTAAATTATAAATTTTTATTTATTTATTTATTTATTTATCTATCTATTGATACACTGTCTTGCAGGTGTAAAAACCCAACTACAAAACAGGAGGGTAAAGAGAATATAAAATTATAGTCGAAATATTAAAAGAGTAAAAAACCACAATGGATAAAAGTACAATAAAACAAAAACATGCATAAAAGCTATTTTGTAAGCAATATAAAAAGAAAACACTATTAATAATTAAAAGCTGCAATTAAAAAATAATAGTATACAAACACATCAGCTAAAATATAGTGATTTTATTTTGGTAGGGCTGGAATTAAAAATATCCAACCGATTTTCTAATAAATTGCAATAATTACACATTGTGTAAATAGGTGAATATTTGTTGTACGTGGTGTAGATAAATAAAAAGTGTTTCCCTCTCTTGAATTAACCCTCGGAATGTAAAAATTAAGATGATGCAAAAGATCTAGACAATCAATCTGGTTATTCAAAATTTTAAATAAAAATAGTACAATAGTGGCACTGACGTTTTAAATTTTCAACGAAAGTCGATCCAATAAGTCGGATTGTGTAATTTAATAAATTACTGCTTCGCTATTCTGTACAAATAAATTATAGCGAGAGTGAGGAAACCAAACGGGTGCAGCATACTCAAGCTTAAATCTAACAAAAGAAAAATATAGTTTTTAGCGTGTTTATTTGGACAAAATCTTTACTGTTTCTGACTATGAAACCATACGACTTACAAGCTTCAGATACTATTTTTTCAATATGCGAATTAAAAGATAACTTATCAAATATTAACACCGAGATCGCAAAAAGTGTTAGGTCGAGTCAAAGCAATATCGCTAAAATTATAGTCAAACATTATTTTTGATGGTTTTAATGTGTAAGATATTATGTTACACTTCTCAGCATTCGTAGGAAGACTATTCATTTTGCACCAGTTGTCAATTTGAATTAAATTATTTTGAAGACCTATACAATCCTCGATGTTTCCAATGGTTAAGAATATTTTCAAATCATTAGCATAGAGAAGGTAATTAATAGCTAAGCAATTAGTCATATTATTGATAAAAATGTTGAACAGAAGGGACCCAAGAACAGATCCTGGCGGGACTCCCGACGTGGCTAAGTAATATACAGACTTACATCCTTTAAGTAGGACATACTGAAATCTATTTGACAAATAAGATTCAAATAATTACCTATAATAGGGAATTCCAGATACCAAAATTGTTAAGATTTGATAGTAATATTTGATGGTCAAGTCTGTCGAATGCCTTCGAAAACTGTGTAAATAACATATGTTTGCAATTGTTTATCAATGGATTCAGCTATAAACTGTTATTAAGTTAGAAGTTGTTGATCTACCTTTCATAAATCCATGCTGACGAAATGAAATTTTGCTACTACACTATAATAAGCACGACTGTGAAGTAAATATTTAAACGTTTTACTGAAATTGGGCGAAAATTTGATATATCCTGTTTATTTCCTTTCTTATAGATGGGGGAAACTTTTGAATACTTCCAGGTACCTGGAAAAGTACACGTTTTTACACACAACTTAATTAAAAAAGTACGTGGATATGCTAATACATTAGCACAGTCTTTTAAAATAAAAGCTGGCACACCATCTGGCCCTGTTGTCATTTTAGGCTTAGTACGTTTAAGAGCGACAAGAACTTCACTTTCGTTAAACTGCATTATATGAACTATGGGATAAACTTCAGTAGGGGCTAAATTTAGATTTATGTCACAATTTCCCGCGAATGCTGGCGTATAAGATTTACTAAATAAATTTACAAAAGCATTAATTATGTTGTTTGAATTATTCAATCGTTCGCCCTCGTACCACATAATATTTGAAATATTATTAGATTCTCTTTTCTTGTTAATAAAAGACCAAAATTTATTCGGTTCAGTTTGTATACTGTTTTCTACTGACCGAGCATACCTTTTATAAGCAATGTTAAGGTCCTCTTTAATACAACCTCTCAAACGCTTACATCATTAAAAACTTCTAAGTCGCCTGTATTTTTATATTTTCTGTACCTAATATCTATCTTTAAGACGTAGGTATATTATTAATTATTCGAGAGTCAAACCAAGGAGGGTCTTTACTTTTACGGGGTGATGTGAATATGGGTACAAAGCGATCAAAAATACTATACAACTTTCCATAAAAATAGGTAGTGGCATCCTCTATATTATTGAATGTTGCCAAAAATAACCAGTCAATTTTAGATATTGAATCGTATAAAAGTAACAAATTAGCTTTTCGAAAATTATATGAAATACTATATGTAACGGGAAAATAATGTTTTATGTTAGATGTAAAACTATTGCTAACTGATATGTCTAAAGCTGGATGGTGTCTGTCTTCTTTTATCCATGGATCATCAGATTTTTTAACAGCATGGTTTATTACAAATGACTAGATTTAAACTTTTATCATGATCATTCTTAATTCTGTTAAACTCAGAGACATTTAAATTATTCATAAAATTATTTAGTTTTAAACATTTGTTATCCTCATGACCATTATTAATAATCATTATTATTAATTATAGGAATTAAACATAATTTGGTATATTAAATTCGTAAACCACAGAGGATGTATTTGGTGGGATGTAAATAACAATAATATAGAAATAAGAACTGGTAAACACTACCTTAAGAGCCAAAACATCAATATAAGGTATCACATTTGTAAAATCGATATTAATTTGACTTACATTAAAACAATTTTTAACTGTGATTAAAACTCCTCCTCCCCTAAAACGGTTCATAGCTGAGAAATTTCTGTCAGAGCGGCAAACTAAATAAGTATCACAAAATAATTTACTATTAAAGAATGAATGATTTAAATTGGTTTCTGTAAAAGCGATTGCTGGAAAATTGCTAAGAGGTGAATTATTGTTTATTTGAGCTGTTTTAGTACGCAAACCGCAAGTATTTTGATAAAATAAATTATACTAGACAATTAACAACTTGAATGGAAGGATTAAATGTCGGAGGAGAGATTAGTCGCTATTAACAGACAATTTGAACAGGACAAATATTCAGTATGACAGTTTTTAACATTATGATTTAATCCACATCTTGGATATGAAATTGGCTTGTTGCCGTTCTTAGAATTGTGGTGAAAATTATTGTATTTGAAACAACGATAGATATCATACTCAACACAGCTATCATAGCCTACAAATAAGTTGCCAGTCTTTACTGCTTTATCGTATATTTTCCTGTCAACTTGTAAATTTTACTGGCATTTGTATTAAATATATTATTACCTTTTGTTCAAGGTCTTCATTTCTATAAAACTCTAGGAGAGTACAAACATATTAAAATACTTGAATATGCCGACAGACACCAAGTTATGTAAAAAAGGGCAATGGGTATAATTAATGAAAAAACGCATTATGTGCTACTATATTTGTGTAAAACTGATTCACTGAAACAATAACTACTTTGGCAAGGAATGCTGACCTATCTCAAGCTAGCCAGCGCGTGCTATTATGGTTATTGTCAAGGTCGATAGTAAACTGAATAAACGGTAATAGAGAAAGCTTGCAAATTTTCTATAATAAAATTTAATTATCACTTCTTTTGTTTCCTAGAATATAAATTTGCAATATAGGCAATATATATATACATATACAAGATGTCCCCAAGGTGACGAGAGATTAGACATATTTCAGAAACTACTTCGATTTTAATTTTGAAAATTTGGGCAATAGTGTTTTCGGGCATGCCCTTCTCGAACTAAAATAATGGCGTCCACCTAACCCTTCCGGGTATACGTCAACTGAAGTCATCTTCGTTATTTTAAATGGAACACCCTATATATTTTCGGGTTCTACGTGAAATTTGAGGGCCTCTTTATTAAATATTCTCTATACCTAGGAGTTGTAGATTTTGAGATATTCATTTTTAAAGAAAAAAATTGACAGATGCGAGTAACTCTTTTCAGGAGGTGATATCAATCGGATTTTTGGTACCTATAAAGGGCATCGGTAAACTACATTATGGTATACCAACAAATTAAAACATTTAACACTAGGTGCTTCATTTTTGCTGTTACATTTTGATAACTTCAAACAGCTATAACTTTGTTAACTTAAATGGAACACCCTATATTTTTTTTACTCTGTCGCATGCAGATTGAAATTTTCTTGAAAGCCATATAATCATTGTTATGGTTGCCGTTACTGCTTTCAAAGATATTTGGGGATCGTTTAGTTTAAATTATACTTATGGAGATTATTTTAATTGGTTTATTATTTATGGAAAAAACAGCATAAATAACAAACAAATTAAAATAATCCTCTCAATAATTTGACAACTAACTTAAAAATGTCATGTTATTTCAATTGTTTCTGGCCATGGCCAATTTGACAACAGGTCTGACACGAGAAAAACTGTCCAAAAAATAGAAAATTGCAAATATCACTAAAAGTAGTAACGGCAACCCTAACAATGATTATATGACTTGAAATGAAATTTCAATCTACATACGACAGAGTACAAAAATATAGGGTGTTCCATTTAAGTTAACAAAGTTATAGCTGTTTGACGTTATCAAAATGTAACAGCAAAAGTGAAACACCTACTATTAAATGTTTTAATCTCTTGGTATACCATACTGTAGTGTTACCGATGCCCTTTACAGGTACCAAAAATCCAATTGATATTACCTCCTGAAAAGAGTTACTAGCATCTCCGCGGACCCTCGCATCTGTCAATTTTTTCTTTAAAAATGAATAGGTATCTCAAAATCTCCTAGGTATAGGGAATATTTAATAAAGTGACTTTCAAATTTGAAACTATAACCCCTACAATGCCCATATCGGTCAAAAGAGAATTTGATTTTCTATAAAATGATACAGAAAATACAGGGTGTTCCATATGAATTTAAAAAAATTTGTCGGTTTTAAGTTTTCAAAATGTATCGTGAAAAATGCGACACTTAGTATTTTTATTCAGGTAATTTTGATAGCGGAAGGTAGTGCATTTTGTGGTCTTTGTGTATTCCTAAAAGCAAGTAAAAGCTCCCAGAACGAAGAAAGGTATAAGGAACTTTCGAAACGCTTGCAGTTGTCAAAATTTTTATAAAATGTCGATTATCTCGAAAACGATTAGATTTAGGTAAAATGGAGATTTAACATTTTTGATATATTTTTAATTTATTTGTCGATAATGCAGTAATAACAGGGTATTTCATTTAAAATAACGAAGTTGACAGCTACTGCCGGTATAACCGGAGATGCTACGTTGATGGCATTATTTTCATTGAAGAGAACATATCTGACAACCCCCGTAAACACAGTTCATATTGTCTTTGGTTCCTCTGAAACGTTTAATAGGCCACTTACCGTGAAGACCCTTTATAAAGTTGTAACATCTAATGATACACAATGTATTAACATTCCTTGGATCTAGTAATTAAAATAAACATAAAAAGTGGAATTTGTTACAAAATCATACTATTCTAACTTTGAATGAATTTTTAACTGGTATTAATCTTTCACTATTTTTTTACAATATAAAAATGATTTTTACCAATAGAAGACTGTGAAGTGGGAGCATCAATTTCATCAACAATAGACAATTAACTATGGAATTTTGAGAAGAAGTAATTGATATACAGGGTGTCCGCAAATTTCAGCGACATCGTTTAACCGTATATTCACGACGATAAATAAATACGATCTACGAATAAAAGTTAAATAAAACTTTTTGGTTTTTGAGTTACAGGCCTTCAAAGATTAATAATAATAATAA
>NW_019417770.1:0-5957 GCF_000390285.2 Anoplophora glabripennis | reverse complement strand
AGATAGATAGATAGATAGATAGATAGATAGATAGATAGGAGAGACAGAGAGACAGAGAGACAGAGAGACATAGAGACATAGAGACAGAGAGACAGGCAGGCAGGCAGGCGGCCAGACAGGCAGGCAGGCGGCCAGACAGGCAGGCAGACAGACAGACAGACAGACATACATACAGACAGACAGACAGACAGACAGATAGATAGATAGATAGATAGATAGATAGATAGATAGATCGTTTATTGACCATTTATATATACAAAAGTACATTTATAGTCATAACTTATTAACTGAACAATCAACAAATAAATGACAAAAAATCGTCAGTAGAATAAAAGCAATGCTCCAGTAGGAACATTTTAGTGATGGCGTGAAATGACCTCACTGACTTCAATTTGATTTGTGAGTGTCTAAAAAATATATTAAATTTATTATTGAATTTGAAATTGACTGGTAGAGTGCCTGGGTATAACATAAAGAGTGGCATGTCTTGCAGAGCGAATATGTACATCACACATTTTTATTAACTTTTCGCACAGGTAGGATGGTAACTCCGATTTATTTATTTTATAAATTAAAGACCCCATATGTAACAAAAATCTCTCTTCTAAATTTAGCCATTTACTATCTCGAAATTTTTGAGACATATGATCATATTTACGTAAATTGTAACAAAACCTTAAACAAGAATGTCTGTTTGTTATTTGTTGTCAAAGCCGGCCAAAATATTTCATTACAATAGGAGAGATAAGGATGAATCAGAGTACCTATCACAAAGACGAAGTTTTATGTCAGTATTTAAGTAATTTCTATGCATGTACAACTGTTTTAATTTCATATAAGAACATTTTACCAATTTATTAACGTGACTATTAAATCTTAAGTCATCATCTATGTATAACCCTAAATTTTTACAGGAATTAGTAATGCTTAATGGTTTATTATTACTACATCAAATCAAAAAACTCGTTACCAGTCACTTCCTTACGGTGACCACCAAAAAGCATAACTTGAGTCTTATCTTCGTTAAGAAAAAGAGAGTGACCACGAGAAATATTATAAATAATGTTTAAATCCTCATTTATTAGATTGTTTAAATCCACATTTATTAGATTGTTTGCAAGTAGAATTTGATTTAAAATTAGTCTCTAATTTAAATTCCTATGGTTTCTTGAACCACTGAGTATACTATTTTTGCCTGGTCCTTGTTTGAACCACTCGGTATATTGACTTCGTTAGTCTTTTTTGTGCCACTGTGTACCTTGTAATCGCAGCCTACCTTTTGTTTACAATCTGAAATTTCAGTTAATAGAAGATTTTTTTTTTATAAACTTTTAATTTCGATATGACTTTTTTACCTTCTTTGGGTTCTACTCGATATCTCGAGTGAATTTGTTTTTTATTTTTGTACTTATTCACTTTATGTTTTATAAATTCATTATTTTGAAGTTTTTAGGTTATTTTACAATCAAATTTGCTGAATTATTTTGTTTTGGAGCAATGTTACGGTTCCAACTTGTTGCAACTCGACTCAAACTCAAATTAGTTGAGATTAAACTAATTCTGAGCATTTCGATAGTGCTTATTTGGATTTATGTCAAACAAAAAACTGTCACGGATTTTTCTGGAAATGTTCTAGAAATTCCTTACTATATGGAAACTTTTTTGACAAATTGTAGGTTTTGTACACTGTCTTTAAATGTTATTATAGATGTGTTTTCCATTTTAAAGGCTTTTTTATATCATCTTAATAACTAACACTTGTACGACTATTTTTTACATAAATACAGTCCTAATAAATACTTTTTTTTACAAATCTTACAACTATCTTTCCAAATTCCTTTCTTTTATTGAAACATTTCGTAGTTTTTTATGTATTACCGTCACTAAAATTTGTTTTATATTTATATTTTTAGATTTACCGTGTAATCTTTAATCAAATGGTGTACTAAAAAAAACAATTTAGTCTTTTTGATATGAAAATGTACGTGATAAAAACATATTTGAAAACTGTGGCATCAAAAATAAAAATAAAAAGTATATAAAAAATATTGTATTTTAGCATTTCAATGTATTGCATTAAATTGTTCATTATGATGAATCATTCAGTTTGAACACGTCATAATTTAAAGCAGGATGTTTATAAGTGTCTCCTTATCTACGAATCAACTCAGTGGACAAAACCATTTAGGAAACGTCTTTAGCACACCCCACGATTTTTCATCAGCTGGTATGTGATCGGGTGAAGTTGTACAATTCTCCTAGCAGATTTAGAGGAGTCGTCTGAGAGTTACATTCACACAGATCTGTGGAAGACATTAAGTCCGATTAGACCTTACGTTACCCGAGATAGATTTATGAACATAGTTTCTAACAAATCTAGGTACTTTTATTACATTGCATCTTATTACAATACTATTTAGAGTCCTTAGGTTATAAAGAATTTTATGTTCAGAGGACGGATAGATATAATTTCCTCTTCATACTGGCAAATAAATATTTACAACATTGCTTTGGTTATATATTTTTTCTAGAGATAACGGTTTTACGATTGCCCATATTATCCAAAAATTAATGAACTAATTTAATGTACGTACTAGCTGTCATTAATCTTAGCAACTGATTTTAATGTGTTTATTACTTTTCTTTTGAAGGTGAAATATTGATAAAATACGTAGGCACTTAAAAACATAAAAAGTGTAACAGCAATATTGAAGTAAATTTTTACAATTGTTCTCGTCAAATGAAAAAGGTGTTCCTACCATACAATTTGTGATGTTTATAGTCAATAAAAATTAAAATACAGTTTCCGAGGATATCTTTTCGATTTCGAAAGAAAATTAAGCTTCAGTTACTCTACGTAAAAAAAAAACAAAACAAAAAAATGAACTTTTTTTAATCCTCGAAAACAANTTTTTGTGCCACTGTGTACCTTGTAATCGCAGCCTACTTTTTGTTTACTATCTGAAATTTCAGTTAATAGGAGATTTTTTTTTATAAACTTTTAATTTCGATATGACTTTTTTACCTTCTTTGGGTTCTACTCGATATCTCGAGTAAATTTGTTTTTTATTTTTGTACTTATTCGCTTTATTTTTTATATATTCATTATTTTGAAGTTTTTAGGTTACTTTACAATCAAATTTACTGAATTATTTTGTTTTGGAGCAATGTTACGGTTCCAACTTGTTGCAACTCGACTCAAACTCAAATTAGTTGAGATTAAACTAATTCTGGGTATTTCGATAGTGCTTATTTGGATTTATGTCTAACAAAAAACTAGGGATTTTTCTGGAAATGTTCTAGAAATTCCTTACTATATGGAAACTTTTTTGACAAATTGTAGGTTTTGTACACTGTCTTTAAATGTTATTATAGATGTGTTTTCCATTTTAAAGGCTTTTTTATATCATCTTAATAACTAACACTTGTACGACTATTTTTTACATAAATACAGTCCTAATAAATACTTTTTTTTACAAATCTTACAACTATCTTTCCAAATTCCTTTCTTTTATTGAAACATTTCGTAGTTTTTTATGTATTACCGTCACTAAAATTTGTTTTATATTTATATTTTTAGATTTACCGTGTAATCTTTAATCAAATGGTGTACTAAAAAAAACAATTTAGTCTTTTTGATATGAAAATGTACGTGATAAAAACATATTTGAAAACTGTGGCATCAAAAATAAAAATAAAAAGTATATAAAAAATATTGTATTTTAGCATTTCAATGTATTGCATTAAATTGTTCATTATGATGAATCATTCAGTTTGAACACGTCATAATTTAAAGCAGGATGTTTATAAGTGTCTCCTTATCTACGAATCAACTCAGTGGACAAAACCATTTAGGAAACGTCTTTAGCACACCCCAACGATTTTTCATCAGCTGGTATGTGATCGGGTGAAGTTGTACAATTCTCCTAGCAGATTTAGAGGAGTCGTCTGAGAGTTACATTCACACAGATCTGTGGAAGACATTAAGTCCGATTAGACCTTACGTTACCCGAGATAGATTTATGAACATAGTTTCTAACAAATCTAGGTACTTTTATTACATTGCATCTTATTACAATACTATTTAGAGTCCTTAGGTTATAAAGAATTTTATGTTCAGAGGACGGATAGATATAATTTCTTCTTCATACTGGCTATTAAATATTTACAACATTGCTTTGGTTATATATTTTTTCTAGAGATAACGGTTTTACGATTGCCCATATTATCCAAAAATTAATGAACTAATTTAATGTACGTACTAGCTGTCATTAATCTTAGCAACTGATTTTAATGTGTTTATTACTTTTCTTTTGAAGGTGAAATATTGATAAAATACGTAGGCACTTAAAAACATAAAAAGTGTAACAGCAATATTGAAGTAAATTTTTACAATTGTTCTCGTCAAATGAAAAAGGTGTTCCTACCATACAATTTGTGATGTTTATAGTCAATAAAAATTAAAATACAGTTTCCGAGGATATCTTTTCGATTTCGAAAGATAATTAAGCTTCAGTTACTCAAAGTAAAAAAAAAACGAAACAAAAAATGAACTTTTTTAAACCTCTTTGAAGCAGGCAGACTAGTGTATTCTTGTTTTCGAGGATTAAAAATAAATAAATTAAATGAAAAACACAATTTCATGTTATTTAAGTAGTAATTAAACATACTCCTATTTTACTTAAATACAAACATAATGCTGCAGTTCCTCAAAGACTTAACGTGTGACCGCTCTTGTTTCTTTTTTTATCAACGATTTACTTGAATGTATATAATATATAATTCTAAATATTTGCTGTTCCCCGATGTCATTATATTCCTCATTCACATTAAATCAGGAAATAATAGTAAACTACATATTACAACTTGATACTGAGGATATAAAAATACGCATTTATTTTTTGATCTCTTCTTTAAAGATAAGATTTTAAGTCATAATAATCTAATCTCATAATTGCTCTAACAGTAATTATATCGTTTTCTAACTATATATTTATTTTGGTTTGCAGGCTTCTGAACTCATATTCCCGGATGACAAAGGAAAATGCAAGTTGGCATAACAGAGACATGTTCAAAGTGAAGAATGTACTGCATGACTCGGAGTAGGTAAAAGTATATAAAAAACAAGTCAATCAAGAAAGATGAGAAGGAGGTGATGTGTTCCTGAGACATTTCCTAAAAGCTCTACGATCCTTCAAAAATTTGTAATTGATTACTTTAGAACCATGGATTGTTGCAGTGCAATATCTTCATAGTAAAATATGAATAAAAAGTAACCAAAGACTTCCGAATTAGGAGGAATCTGATCAACAGTTAAAAAAAGTATTTTGGCGTTAATGAGAATCTTATATCACAGGTTTTAATAGACCATGTCTAAATTAAAATACAAAATTTTACTCTATTGACACTGTATAAATAATTTTATAAGATTATACACTTACACCACATAAAGGCACGTTATCCACCTTCAAAGGCATACCGTATTGATTTTTTAGTGTTCGGAACTTCGTCCGCATTAATATAAAAAATATGGTAACTTTAAAATAACGATTTGTAATATTAAATTAATCTGTTTTTATCAAATTATTTTTAATTATATTTAATAAATAATGTAAAAACTTTTGTTTTTTTTAAAAACGATAAAATGTTTTGTTTTTAATGTTCAGCGCTTTGATCACAGTGATATCAAAAAATATGGTGACTTTAATATAACACCCTGCTAAGTTTTACAAATGCAATCTGTTTTACTAAATTATTTTTCATTGTCATAGCCCACAATGTAGATTGCTTTAAAAACAACTGGCAACGCTCAGTGGCGGCGTATGCAAGAGTTAAAGTGTATTTTAAAAAACTATTACCTGAATTTCTTACTCAATTATATATTTATTTATTTTACTGTAATCTACATAAAATAGGATAGTTTACTGCACTGCACTGTGGTCAAATATATAAAAGTA
>NW_019417769.1:30132-48529 GCF_000390285.2 Anoplophora glabripennis | reverse complement strand
CAACTTTTTAATTTCATTTATTTTTGTCATTTTCTGTTTTTGTAGATGATAGCGACACCACGCATGTAAATACCGTAGATCAGTTCAATCTTATTGAGGCATTAGATATTTCAGTACAAAATAAACCAAAAAATTTAGCAGAAGATTCAGGTATTTTTTAGAATCTACTATTTAAGTATATTTTTGTCTAAATAAGATATTTTGAAAGATTGATAAAATGCATATCTATTTTTTACATAAATGGAAAACATTACATTGAATAACTTTAATCAGAAATGATTAATTTTTATTTTAGAAACAAGAGACAAACCAAACAACCAATTTTAGCCGATTTCCTTCCAAAAGCAAAAACTCCACAAAGCAAGAACAAAATTAATGTTAAAAGAACTTTCTTTATTATCATATCTAGTGCCTTCAAAAAGGAAATGGAAGGAAAGAAACAAATAAAAGAGGAGTTAGAACATCAAAAAGAAGAAAACCGACAAAAAAGATTGGGAAAGAAATTAGAAAATTTGTTTTACCTCTATATCTTTGGGTTAGGCCTAATACCATCTGAGGTGATAACGTGTCAAAAAATTCTACTTGTGTACAAAGAAACTCATATTTGTCTAATTGTATCTTTAAATTTGCTTCTGCTAGGGTCTTAAATACAAGTTCTAAATATATGCTCCTAAAGGGAAGTATTGAAAATAATTACCCGTTGGAACGTTGCAGGCGCATTTAAACCGAAAGGCATTCGACCATATTCGTAATGCCCGTTTTCCGTATTGAATACTGTTTTTTCTATAAAATGCGTCTCTATTTGGTAGGTCAAAGGTGGTGAAATGTTGACATCTTCCAAGTTTGTCAAAAATATCACTAACGTTAGGTAAAGGATATCTGCCAGTTTTTATGTTATCGTTAAGTTTTCGATAGTCTACTACTAGTCGCCATTCTTGTTTGTAGTGTCAATTTTTTTGGGACGCTCCAATTAGGAGAACTATAAGGGGATTTGGAAGGCCGGACGACATTATTTTGTTACATTTCGTTAATTTGTTGTTGGTCTTCCTGTTGTCGTATACGAGGGTATCGATAATTTTTTGTATGAATGGGTTTCTCGTCGAAGGTCTTGATCTCATGTTCTACTTGATTGGAAAAAGTTAAAGTATCATCAGGAAAGTAGAAACAATTTTCATATTTTTTTCAAAGTTCGAATAGTTGGAATTTTTCTTCGGAATTTAAATATTCTGTTCTAGGTAGGGTAGTTACGTCTCTTGAATTTTGATTGATGTGGTTTATTGGAATTTTGATTTTATTTTTAATTTGCAACGCTTGGGTGAAGTATTCATCTAACGGATCTGCGGGCAAACGTTCGGCAGGCATTTGTCTTTATTTCTAGTATTATATACTTCGACCTTTGCTAGTCCATTTTCTGCATGTGTCACACAGTCAAGAATATAAAAACTTGGAGATTATCAGGAATATAAAAATTTGGATAGATTTTTACAGGCTTGTCATGCCATTATATTTGTAGAGGGACGGTACAATTTGGTTTGATAGAATTAGATGCGTCGGGTAATTTACCTTAAATGTTGGAGTGTTTCGAAACCTATAAATCCGTCAAAATATTTACTGAAATTAAACAAAATTACTTCCATTTCATTCCATTAAAATCATCAAAGATTGGGATATTTGCTGAGAAGTAAAAATTTTGGGAACCAGTGCAGGTAGCGATAGTATTGGTTTTAGGATAAGTACATCCTGTATCTAAAAAAAATCGAATAGGCGGGTTTTGAATTTGGATGAAAGGCGGTTTATTATTTTTTTTTGGGACATTATTCAGGAATATATTTGGTCCTGAGGAATTTATTTCTTAGGAGTTGTTGAGGTTTTATGTTAATTTATGATACTGCTATTATGCAACCCGTATGCGTTCATTTTGGTTCACATGTCTTTGGATAGATGGCACAATGTTGTCTTGAACGCCGCTCGGTTCAGTACATACAGGGTGATTCACAACTGATCCAAAAATTTTTGGGTATAGATGCGGCATGAGAAATGGAGTTAATAACGTAAAAAAAAATTTTGTAAAATCCTTATAGTTTCCGAGAAAAAATTATTGAAGTTCTAGTACATTCAACCACTACATAGCTGGACAACTATAGTCTCTAGCGTCATTCGCAATACGCGTGGAGAGCTATGTGACACCTAATACTGAAATCCGTTGTTGCGGTAGTTTTTACCTGTTATCTGTGGTGATTACAACAGTTTTTTTAGTAGTTAGTGTCAAAAATAGTTTGCGTGTATTGCAACTCAGAGTTGATGGATATCGTTTTAATTTATGGTGAAGCAAGACAAGATTTGTATTATGGTGAAGCATTTGTGTTATGGTGAAGCAAGATATCATTTGTGTTAGTTCGTAGAAAGTAAGTAAGAAGGACCCAAATGTGTTTACACTTTAGAGGATAAAATTTTGAACAATTGTTGTTGTAACATCGGGTATGTCAAATGATTTTATTATTTAAAAACACAAATTAATTTTATTAATAATTAATCAAGGCAACAGCATTTGAATTTGCCGATATAAAATAGGTGCTATAAAATTCTATTTATTTCTTTCCTTGCGAAAATTTTTGTCCGATTTTATCACACCGCCATGTTGGTCACATTGGGCGAGGTCAGGTTTTACAGTGGACCAGTTTCCAGTGCCGTGCAGAAGTGTATTTTTAAATCAATTTCGAACTGCCCTTTTTGATTTTTTCTTTACAAAATTGTATTTGTAAGTACAAATGAATAAAGAAATTAATAACATTAGTTATCATTTTAGTGACTTTATTTGAGTAAATGCTCAAAAATACCTCCATTTCCAAGAACACAGGCGCGACATCTTTTTAGTAACGAAAATGTAATTTGTTCGAAATTTATTGTTGCTTGAATCTGATGAAAAGCATTATTATTTATTCTTTCTTCTAACTGCTCAGGTGCATTAATTTGTTCACTGTATACCAGCCGTTTAACGGCATCCCATAAAAAGAAATCCAGTGGGTTGAGGACTGTTGTTTTCAATTCGTTATCTACATTATTTTATCTTTCCGACTATCTCTCTTTCTCGCACCCTGTGTAGTGAGTCGACGTAGTATGAAAGAAAGAGGAAAAAAAAATTTACACTAATTATTTTATTTTTCGGACTATCTCTTTTGCTCACATCCTGTATAGGCAAGTCGAGATAGTATGAAAACAAAAGAGAAATATTATACTAAATTTCTTCCTAACCGCCTAAATTAAGTAGTCGTAATATTAAATTGACATCCTTAAATTTCAGTTTTTTTCAAATATTTCAAAAACTTATTAAGTTAGCCTTGATTTTTTAGAGGCATAATGTTGGTTCAGTGATTACGCAACTTTGCTCCTATTTGAGCTACTTCATACCTCTTACCGTTTCCGAGATCCCTGTAGTGAGAAGCGAATTTGTAACAGCCTGTATATAATCATATCTTCTTAGTGTACCATCGAATTGTATGTACCTACCTAAAATTGTTAAGGTGGCCATATCCCTGGGCGAGAAATGGTGAAATTTCTGGCATTTTAAGTACTGAAATCTTGAAAAGTAAAACGTGTAGAACAAAAGTAAGCACAAAAATAAAATCCTTGATGTTTTGTTTTTTCATTGTTCCCATTTAAATTTACCCAAATAAAATAATAACTAAAAAAAAAGCGTTTGTAAAACATGCGTTTTCTGTTATCCTAACCCCACATTTTAAGAATTATTTTCACGTACTTATAAAAAGTAAACAATTTTATATGTAGGACTATGCAAGTAAATGTTATAAAAATATTTACATGTGGAGTTATGTCTAAAAAAGTTAGTATTTTCGTAGATTTCAGTACCTAAAACCTTGATGGTTTGATCGTTTTTTGCACCTGTTTATTCGTTTTACTGCGGCGTCTTTGAAAATACGCAGGTGGCATGACATAACATTCCTATTATTTGATAAGCTTTAGATTATTCAGTTATTAAATGTTTGAAATTATTTGTCTTTGCGGAAAACACTATTTAAAGAATATGGGGCCCTTAACGTTTATTATTATTTAACTGTTTTATTTAATTAAATATTTTCACATGTCAAAATCTCAATATTGAAATGATGAAAATTTTTGTTTGCAGCATTGATATACATATTTATAAAATACTAAGTTAGTTGGCTTCATTCAACAAATATATGAGTTTTGCCACGGCCACTATTTACCTTTATTGGTTATAACTACGTTGTGGAATATTGTGGTAATGGCTGTTGCTTTACTTAATGGGTATTTATTATTGAATTCGCCACTCAAATATCTATTGGGCAAAACAGTTTCCATAAGAAATAATGAAAATATCTACCTGAGTGTAATTTATTATTTTTTTTTTAATGATTTAGATGTCATACAAATACAAATGCAAATTTTAATAGCTTGCCGTAACTACAATGTACAAGTCAAGGCCGAAAATGTATGCAATTCTGAGTTTTAAACAATGGGAATTATTAATGTGATTTTGTGATGTGATTATATTACCTTCAATTATCGTGCTGTACTTGTTGAAGAAAAGCGATCAATACATTTTATTTCAACAGGCACGGCGACAAATTAGTTTACTCTTAAAACATACTGCACCCTCAATATATATAAACATAGTAACAAATTATTGTCACTTTATTATCAAAACTTAAAATTATTTCAGTAGAAACATGATCATTTTTACGGAAAAAAGGTATACTTATAAATAATTCTGCTTTTTGAAAAAAATGCTATTAAACTTTTCAAAAATTGAAAAAAATCAAATTTGACAAGGGACATGACAACATTGGGCACAATCGAATTGAAACTGAACTAAGTTCTCTACAAATGGGTAACTTTTTTATTACCAATTTGACGAAAAAAGGTATTCTTTATAAAAAGTTCTGCTTTTTGAAAAAATGGTATTAAACTTTTCAAACTTGAGATAGCATATACATGGTGGTCAAAAATTAGAAAAAAATTAAATTTGACAAAGGAGAAGTACAATTAATTTTTATTTTAGAGAAAAATGTAATGAGAAAATGTTACTTAGAATTAAAAATTAAGTTTAAATTTGATTCGTAACATACTTCTATATTTCTTGTCCATTTAGATTCTCCACAAATAAACAACTTTTTTATCATTATGACGAAAAAAAAGATAATTTTTATAACTCTCACATTTGAGATAGTACATACAGGGTGACGAAAAGTTAAAAATCAATTTTAGAACGTGATTATGGGACTTTATGTATGATATTTATCAATCTTCATCATCTAGAACAAATCACTGATTAGTTACACCAAAAAGACCTTTGGATGAATAGATTTACGCCGCAAATAAAATACATTCAATAATAACTGATAATAACATAAATATATATTTTTCAAAATACACATATCCAACTTCCCTTTCCATACAAGTGGACGTTTTTGTGGAAAATTCTTTTAAAACATTTCTAGTAATGACAGGAGTTACTGTATCTTCTATTGTCTTCCTGATTTCTCTCTCCGAATGGTAAATATTCTGAACAGACCCAGAGGAAATAAACGAGAGGGATTAGATCTGGTGACCTAGCAGGTCAAAAAATGTGTGAATAACTATCCCTTATTTTTTGCCATTAAAAGTTTTATGTACTTATATATTACATCTCTTGTACTGTGACATGGCACAACATCCTGTTGGTATCACAATAATTGTCGTCTGTGATGTATGGAGAGTTCATGAATAAAATCGTATAAAAAAGTATTTAACAAATTTAAGTAACTATCACTATTTAATATTTTACGAAAAAAGAATAATGGTCCAATTACTTCATCTTTATAAATTCTACACCACACATTTGTTTAAAATGAGTACTGATCATGAGTCCGAATAATAAAATTAGGAATAACATCACTCCAACAAAGACAATTTTGAGAACTTATTGTCGTATTGGAACTGAACGTTGCTTCGTCGAAAAAAAATAATATTTCTGGCCATAAAAGGATCAATTTTCTAATTCTCCTTGTATCAAAGAACTAAATTCGAATCGTCGATCAAAATCGTGTGGTGTCAAGGTATGTATGAATTTAGGTTTGTAAGGCCGAAATTTGTTCAATTTTAATATTTTTGAAGTTGTCGTTTTAGTTACCTACATAATTTCATAATGTTGTGATCTTTTGCAGATAGATTTTTTAGGATCTTCTACTACAGATAACATTACTTGGTTCACTGTTTTCAATTATTTACAACCCTTTGCCTGCGTTTATTCTTGAATTTATTATCTAAATATATTGTTTTAATATTGCCGGAAAATATAAAGTCTCATAATCACGTTCTAAATTAGATTTTTAATTTTTGGCCACCCTGTATATACTATCTCAAATGTGAAACATTTAATACCATTTTTTCCAAAAACGGAATTTATAAAGAACTAGCTTTTACCCACGGCTTCGCTCGCAGAGTGATAGAAAATCTTTCGTAAAAAATAATTTTATTAATAAAAAGTATCCTATGTTACTTCTAATACCTCCAAGAATATGTGTACAAAGTTTCATGATGATCGGTTAAGTAGTTTTCGCGTGAAAGCGTAACAGACAAACTTACATTCACATTTATAATATTAGTAGGGATATATTATTATTATTAGTAGTAGGCTTCGCTCGCGGGTAAATAAATATCGTATCCTATTCTAATACCTCCAAGAATATGTGTACAAAGTTTCATGATGATCGGTTAAGTAGTTTTCGCGTGAAAGCGTAACAAACAAACTTACATTCTCATTTATAATATTAGTAGGGAAATATAGAAAATCTTTCGTAAAAAATATTTTTTTTTGTAATAAAAAGTATCCTATGTTACTTCTAATACCTTCAACAATATGTGTACAAAGTTTCATGAAGTTCGGTTAAGTAGTTTTCGCGTGAAAGCGTAACAAATAAACTTACATTCACATTTATAATATTAGTAGGGATATCTTTGTTTCGTCAAATTGATAATAAAAAAGTTACCTATTTATAAAGAACCTAAATGGACAAAAAAAGAGGACGTTACATATCTAAACTTAGACTTAATTTTTAATTCTAAGGAACATTTTCCCATTACATTTTTCTCTAAAATAAAAATTAATTGTACTTCTCCCTTGTCAAATTTAATTTTTTTCTAATTTTTGGCCACCATGTATATGCTATCTCAAGTTTTTTCATCAAATTGATAATAAAAAAGTTACCCATTTGTAGAGAACTTAAAGGGCCACTGTATTTCAGTTTCAATTCGATTGTATCCAATGTTGTTATATTTCTTTATAGTACTATTCAGAATTAAAAAATATATATAATTTAATACATGAGTACATTACAAAATTACAATATTAATTCTAAACAATTTTCTTATCTTCGACCTTTCATTATTCAGTCACATTCAGTATTATAAAGTTATTTTCAAAGTTCGATATATAATATCGAAAACGATTAATTTAAGTACACGATGTGCTATATGAATTTTGGTTTGAATTTTGAGAATAATTGAAATATGGAATAATATACATTNATATTTAACGAACACTATGTTATTATTATTATTATTATTATTATTATTATTATTATTATTATAGGCTAAATTTATTGACTTCTCAAAATGTCAAAAAATATCATGCACGATACAGCTCTTCTGTCGTCTAAGCAAACAATTAAAATATTTGTAACAACTTTATTCACTCTAATATCATTAATAAACCCTATAAATGGCGACAATTTTTTTCGTAAATTTTACAAGAAATTTCCATATTGTCCTACCTTTCCATGCAGCCTGCCTTTTCCTTACTGTCCCAATTTTAAAAATTGTATATTATTCAGCAATAAACAATTAATAATTAATAATTAGTATTGGAATAATTAAATAATGTAATCTTCTAAAGAAATATCTTTTATTTTTCTTGTTTAAACATGACTCTCCAGGGTAGCACAATAATTTTTGACAAAGATCAGCACGTAAATGTAGCCACAATAGATAGATCTCAATTATTTCTGTTCTGTTTTCAAGTATTTTTCAAGTGGAGGTAAATGGAATTAATAAATATCAATATGTATAACATAATTATATATAAGTAATACAAAACTTTTAGAAAAAATAAATGTTTGACATGGCATTGCCAGAAGTATTGATAATATTACTAAATTAATCCAAATTGGTTTTTACCTAACCCTTCGTACTAAATTTCGTCTTCAGAGGTATACATTTTATTGTTAGCTCTTTCTAAAAATTTTCATAAGAATACCAACCACAGAGAATATTTTTTGAAAAAAAAAAATCTAGGTAAACAAAAGATATCTAAGCTAATAAAATATTTCTTAACTGATAAAACTGCGGAAAACTTCTCTACGGACTGCATGCCCCAACCAGCATGGAATAATAAAATATGAGGAAAATTAATAATATAAGGAAAAAAAATGAGGAAATCAGATTTTATTAATTAAAATTATTTTTAAAGGCTAGATATTGCCATTAAATATGAAAAGAGGATATCGGACAGATCCTCCGCGACTTATTTGGCATACTTGACTTCTTTTAAGAAAATTTTGTACCACGCTTTCGCATACCTGCGGCTGAATTTCGTTAATAACTATCTAAATATCTATCTTTAATTCAGGAATGGTATTCACTAGAGCAGAATAAACTTTGGACTTTACGAATCCCAACAGGAAAAGTGGCATGGCGTAAGATCGCATGATCTTGCTGGTCAAATCACGTCCCTGTTACGTGATTTGAGTCGTCCATTAAATTTCTGGCGTAACAAGTCGATAGTTTCACGTGGTGGGTGCTAGGTGGCACCATCCTGCTGGTCATCCAAAAGCCATGCTATCTAAATGAGGCCACAGAATGTTCAACAGTTTCTCTCGATATTGTTTTTCATTGACAATCACTAAATTTCCAACCTCATTTTTAAAAAAGAACGGACCAATCACCCCACCAGCGTAAAATCCACACCACACTGTCACTTTTTGGGTATACATTGTTTGTTTTTGAATTACTCGAGGATTGTCTCTGCCCCAAATTCGACAGTATTGCTTGTTCACATACCCACTAAGATGAAAATACGCCTCGTCGCTAAAGATGATTTTCTTAGCAAAGTCACTGTCCATATGTTGTCAACATCCAGTCAACGAACATCCGACGCATTAAATGATCATCTGGTTTCAATTCCTGTGTTATCTGAATCTCTAAACTTGTAATGAATTTTCACACTGGGTTATCCGTTCCATTTTGTCTAACCGTAACATGTTTACTACAACATGTATACATCTACAGGGTCAAAAAGGTACTGCGACATTCTTTGGCTCAAAAGAAGACGATTTGACCTAACTTGAAAAAAAAAAAAATGTTTTTTTGTAATATCTGGAGAATGTTGCGGTGGATTTTAATGAAACTTGCTGTGGACTTGTTCCTAAGTAAAACTCATGTTTTGCTGAAGCAACCGCGTCCATCTGCCTTGGGCTAGTGTTAAATTCTTGAGTGTCTTGGTCAGTGGCGGCCCGTGGGTTTAACCACAGGGGGGGGGCGCGTTTTGATGAGAGAACCTATATGAGAGGAGGTGCGGGGGTGAGAGGGGCGGCAGCTCCCCTCTTAGCGCCGCAGGCGAAAAATTTTGAGGATTTTCAAGGTCATTGTGTTTTTCAAGTACATAGGTACCCCACAATGAATACTGTCAGTGTGTAGATACAGTACTTAGATACAATACAAGAAGTAAAATTTCAACGTGTGGGGCTGAAGTGGATGATCGATCAACCAACCCAGCTGGGATATATATAGATTTAGAGATGAAAAATATTTATAAAAAGATTCTTGGGAATTTTTACAGAGGAGGCACTGCCTCAATTATTTATTATTTACTATTTTAATAACATCAATTTATATTGTTTAATGCACTCACCTATTTTTTAAAATTAAAATCCATTCTCCTGCTTTTGTCCGCACTGAACTTCTGTGTCACCTTTTCGTTAAAGTCTGGAATATTTTTAACCATACAGTTCTCAATGGACAACATTCCTAACGCACTTAGACGATCTTCACACATAGTATTTCTCAAAAAAGTTTTAATCAGATTTAGTTTTGAAAAACACCGTTCTGGTTCTGCTGTTGTCATTGGTATCGTCACTAATATTTGTAAAGCTTGAGTAATTTCCTTAAAAACTGGCCTACTTTTGCACTCTTTCTGTACCTGAACTAAATTCAACACTGGCGTTGGACGTCCGTTATTTTTCAATTCGACTTTTTCCTCTAAACTTAAATTACTAATAACAAGTTTTTTTATTTCACGAACCCTCATTTTAAACTTAAACTTATAAAATATAATGTCTTAAAAAGCGCCAAACCAAAAACAAAACACGTATAACTACACTGCAGTGATACGGGATACTGCCACATTGAGTCCCAAAATAAAGCGCACGAGCCTATCGCCGCCTACCCCTCCACGTGCCAATTTGTCCAATCATATGTAAAAATATGCTTTCACGGTGGACTACGATTTCACCGTCCGCGATGGACTGGGGATTGCGCGCGCGGTCAGACATAACTCTTTGGTACGTTCACGGAGTACATCCACTTTATGCAACCAACCTAACATATATGACATATTGAATGCATACTATTTAGATTTTTTATTGATTTAATAAATACATTATTTTAAGTTTACAGTTTGAAAATATGGGGGGGGGGGGCGGAGTCCCAGAGTCCTCCTTCACGAGCCGCCACTCGTCTTGATACAAGAATTACCAGAACTTTTTTATTTGGTCTCTGGAATTAATTCATTTTATTTTTAATGATGTATCAGTCCTTTTTCGAGATTTCTGTGCTCTTGGTAAAATCTTGTAGCATTCATAGTTTTTACGCAAAAAAATTTGTTTTCAATTTTAGAGAATCATTATCACTACTACTCAAATACAACAAATACTCACTACAATCACTACTATCGTAGTAAGTATCTTGGTAAAATCTTATAGCATTCATAGCTTTTACGCAAAAAAATGTTTTCTGTTTCGTTGCGACTGCGACTTAACAATTTTAGATGTACCGCAGTAAATCTGCCCTTTTACAAGAAGCAGCTTTCTCTAATAATAATTGCTAATTCTTTTACCCAGGATATCAATATTGAAAGTAAAATGGTCGTAAGTCTTATTAAATTTATTTCTTTAACACTCAAAAAATGTAAAGACGTACTTAGGAAAGACTTAATTCTCTTCATTGAAACTGGATGATAGTTACATAGATACGATAGATGATGGTGGAATTACAAAACATGTTCGATATGCCCCCCATTTTCTTGGATGCATAGCTGGATCCTTCGATTGAAATTGAATTGAGCCCTTCACAACATTTTTGGATCATTCCGTATTACGTCCGCCTCGTTTTGAATCCTATACAATAATTCTTCCTGGGATTCCACAGGAGTAGCGTAAATTTTATTCTTCAAGGCTCCCAATAGAAAAAATCTAACAGCGTTAAGTTGGGGGACCTGGGGGGCCATTCGACAGGAACATCTCTCCCTCTTCTTCCGATCCACTTGTGTGGAAAAGTATTATTTAAATTTGTACTAAAGTTCGGAGGAGCACCATTGTGCATAAACTACATTTGAGCACGAAGATCGAGAGGGACATTGAACCGGAAAGGTATTCGTCAGAAAATTGAAATAACTTTCGCTATTCAAGCGGCGCGGTATGACATAAGGACCTAGAACCGATGATCCCGGCCCAAACATTTATTGGAAATTCCACCTGAAAGTACGCCTCGCATGAGGTATTTCTTCTGCTTAATGGTGAATAAAATTCGGCTGGTGAAATTTGGATCATGTGCCCGCGCTCCTTAAATAAAGGGACAAAATTGAAGTCTTCTCTCAAAATGATGTGGTAAAAGCTCCTGAATAGACGTCGCATGATGAGGATGGAGGAGCTGCTGTCTTATGATGCGATTAATTGTGCTTTTTGGTACGCCAAATTCCATTGTCAGATGGCGAGTACTGATATTTGGATCTTCAGCGACCCTATTTAAAACGTGTCCCTCAACGGCTGCATTTCGTACTTGAGGACGACCCACACGGTCAACGGCTCAAACGCCAAAATTGCCTAGTCTCCCGCAAACTCTTTTCAATCCATGTAAATCGGTAATCTGGAACCCGTCGATGTGGGTATCGCGCCGCGTAGACGCGTACACTCCCACCCAAGTTGTCTTCGCAAAACCCTAATAACAACCGTCGGTCGGACTAAGGAATTTTGCGCCCGTGTAAACCTATTCACAAAAAAATGCGCTATCCTTGCGCTAATAGTTACGCCAAAATTTAGACCTACATAACATGCATAAAAATCTTGTCTTGTGATTAAACTATTATTAAGCACTGGGATTACTTATAAAAAAAAATAAAATGCAATAAACTTAATAAACTGCAACTTAAGTTGCACGATTTTTATTCTTGACTGCGGAAATTGAGTGAACGTAAAATTCAAAAATTACCTGTACCATGTCTTTGACCATGACGTAAAGGTAACTGTAGGTAAGTTTAATAATGCTCTTACGAAAAAAATTTAACGACAAAAATTTTCTTAGCTATCGGATGGTGATATTGATATGACCACACCCTTATTCTGAAAGTAAAAATAGCGAACTTTCAACATAATTTTAAGGTCAGAATGGTTTTTAAAACGGGAACTCTTACATTTGCAGTAATCGAAAGAGTGACCTCGAAAACCCCGAGTACATTTTACCTTTAGAGACAGGCTGTTGGAAATATTGTGACCTTGAAACTACCATGACCTCAAGGTCATGGTCACCGTTGGATTGCTTACTCAAAACTCTGCAACTTTTGTCCTAATAATTTTTTTGTTTGAGCAGTATTTTCTGAGATAGAGGGGGGGGGTTCCAAACTTTTTGAAAACCCTGTATTTAAACTAAGAATTTTGTCTTTGAGGTAACATATATTTTACATACCTAGAAAAGCAAGTGAAAAATTAGCCATTAATAAAGATAAAACAAAATTTAACTAAATTAAACCACTTTGAAAAATTTCAGCTTAAAGTCATGTTTACAAGACCTTTTTTCTTATTTTGAAATTTTATGTAACCAGGCAAACTATTGACTTATGCAAATGAATATCATGTATAATCTACTTTTGCATACAATCATCGTAAATAAATAAGACAATTTTATCAGCAGCTCCTCTTAAAATCTACTGTTAGGGTATTATTTCGACAGGGGCCCTTGTTTATAAAACAACGATAAGAAGTGAAGGCCAAAGCGCGGAAATTCAGACTGAAAGGCAGGGACACGGGAGAGAGAGAATGACCACAGACGACTGACGAGGTNTATTGCAGGATGGTCTCGAGGCCGCGACCAACGCAGGATGACCGAATGTTAGGGTATTATTTCGACTGGGGCCGTTGTTTATAAAACAACGATAAGAAGTGAAGGCCAAAGCGCGGAAATTCAGACTGAAAGGCAGGGACACGGGAGAGAGAGAATGACCACAGACGACTGACGAGGTATTGTGTTGAGATAATTTGGTCATTGTTGTATTGTTTTATTATAAAATAAAGTTATTTTGTGAAAAGCTGTACACTACTAATATAATTATCTAGATAATCCCTAACTGTCGACGGATATCCCGTTTTTCCGACTGTTTCAGTCAGTTGTCCCCCACATTTTCTAACAAATTAATTCTATGATATATGATTTAAGTAGATAATTTACACTTTAAAATCTTCAGTAATATACAAATAAAATAAAATGTATGCCTGGCCTACCTATTTCTTTATATTACTTTATTGTTGAATAAACATAAAATTCACAGTTTAGCAGTAAATATATAAAGTTATTTAAATTCTGCTACCGTTTTTAAAACGCTCTGGAAGCTGTAAGACATCATTATTAGCACTTACTACACTTGCATAGAACTTGTGAACTGTAGTTTCATCAACAATTTTCAAATTCATATTACTGGAATTTTATACTTATATTTTATTTATACAATGTTATATGTTATGAAATTTACCTTAATATCTAAAATATTAAGGTTTGATGATAAAAAAATAATTATAATGCAACGATCAGATTACGAATATAAATATATATTTCGGAAAAACAATCAGTTTTAAAATAGAAAGTACATATTATTTTTTTAGATTATGTATATTATGTCTTATGCATGTTTTCAGTCTTTTATAGGAAAAATTTTTCAAATATAAGTACATAGGTATAAAAATATGGTATACAAAACAAATAAAATTGATTGCAACGTAACAATACAAGTACTCGTTTCGTGTCGATATAATATGAATAAGTGTCAAGTGAGCATTGCATAAGTAAGTAGCCATATTCCATTAGATAAAGTACTCTACACTGTCTATATCCAAGAAGTAGCAAAAGTAACGAATACTTTTTCAAACGAGTAATCGTTACTTCGGATCCAAATGAGTAACGAGTACTCATGTAACGAATTGATACTTTTTCGACATCTCTAATATAGATATCAAAAATTTCTGTACGTAAAAGTACGTTCAACATTTTTTTAGCCTTTGGAAGACGCCGCTGCCCCATAAAATGTTATAGACCCATCTTTTTACATTGTATCTCCTAAATTGAAATAAAATTTTATGGTACTAACAAATTGAAGACTTTATTATCGTTTTCCCTAAGTCGTCGGTCAGACATCTTTCTTTCCATCATTCAGGCATTATAACCCTCCAAGGTAAATTTTATAACACCAAAGTGGTAAAGCTGGGCGGCGTGGTCTAATTTGACTAGACCGTTCGAGTTCTATGAATTTCTAATATTATTTTACCTGTTTGATGTTGTTAGGCAGATACTTATACGAAAACGGAGTTTTTCTCACAAATCTTCCGATTTTCTGTTTACAACGATGGTTAAATAATTTTATTTGTACTTGTAGTATTATATATTAAATGTAAAACGAATAAATTCACAGGTTGTTTAAAAAATTATAAGTATTCAATAAAGACCGAAAAATTTAAAATATTTATTTTTTTTGCGTTAACCGATTGACCAAATGATTTGAGAGTAGATATATAACTTCCGCTCTCAATATCTCGATTAGTTTTCAAGTTACATTACGACCACTTCTGTATATCTGTCGCTAAATTAGAAGAAAGGTATTCACTTCCATATATGAATTTTTCGGCGTAAAATCGATATAGGTCCTAGTAGATATGATAGTTAAGGGACTAAGAAGCGAACATGTTTTTTAAACCATAGGAATCGTATAATCTGGAAAGATTTATCTTTCCAATTATTCCAATTAATATTTCATAGTTATCTATAAATATGGGAAATATAAGGTGTATATAAATAAGATACAAGAATAAATTTTTCATATTTTAGAAAATAGCTTAAATCGTACCGCCGCATAAATAGTACCAGTGTATGTATATTCTTCGGAATTTTTGTACATCTAAAATAGTACACCAAAAACTAAATGTGTAGGATTTACTATCTTACCCTTTGGCCTTTATCCCATATCTATTTTTTTAAAATTTGTGTCTGTCTAGTATAAGTATTTAAGTTATACCTATAATAATTTTAATATACCTATGCTAATATATTTTGTTGTTATAATGTAGAAGATCAAACTGAAGAACTTGGACAATTTCATATACGCTTAAAAACAAAAATACTTATATTGTGTTCTTTGCGTGATTATTTTTAACAAATCCCTAAATATTTTTCAATTTTTCTAAATGAAAAATTCAATTGAATAGAAATATAGAAACATGAGTTTACCATTATTTTTTTTAGTCGTGTTTTAAACCGACTGTTACATATCAATTTTTCTGCTAATATAGAAAATCCATAAGAGAATCAAATTAATTCTACCCCATACACCATATTAAGAATAAGATATGTCGAAAAATTAAAGAAAACGAACAGTAATGGCTTTATTTCAATTTTTCATATAACGAGCGTTCAAATAAAAACGTGGTCAAGTTGGTTCTGAAAATTTGGACGTAGGGCGTAGCGTATAGCAAATGAACTTAAACGTCATCTGTTAAAGAGCTATATCGCCGCTATCAATTTGAATATTTTCGTATTAAAAAGCGTTTAAAATGGTGTTTTCTCAAGAACAAAAAGTGTTTATCATAGAGTCCTACTTTAGAAATGGACGCAAGATTGATGGAATATGGAAGTATTCTATTGAGGAATGTTTCATAGAATTTCAAAATCAATTTCCCGGCGTTGTTGAGTACAAAATTTTTCAAAGTGCAGTTCAGCGTTGTGTTAATGTTTTTCGTGAAACGGGCAGTGTAACAAGAAAAGAAGGAAGCGGCCGACCTAAAAAGCGGACTGAAGAATTAAAAGAAAATGTCCAACAAATAATGGAAAATGCGCCAAGAACTTCTGTACGTGTTTTATCACAAATGGTGGGAGTATCAGTCGGTACCTGCCACACAGTGTTAAAAAAAGATTTGCGTTTGTTCTCCTATCGTTTAACTTGTCAGCAAGAACTTCATGAAGTTGATTTTCCGCGACGGGCTGTATTTTGTGAATGGTTTTTAAACAACTACGGTGAACTTCATAATATCACCTTTTTTTCTGATGAAGCCTGGTTTCATTTAAGTGGTTACGTAAACTCACAGAATATGAGAATGTGGTCTTCTGAAAAACCAGATAACTTTTTTGTCGAGGGCCCTCTACACGCTCAAAAAATTGGAGTTTGGTGTGCTCTCAATCGAAGGAGGATTTATGGACCTATTTTTTTTAATGGTACTCTTACTGCGCAAAGGTATAGAGAAGAAATTATCGCTCCTTTTGTTAACCAGCTGGAAGAAAACGAAATTACAAACTTTTACTTTCAACAAGATGGCGCAAGGGCACATACGGCAGGCGAGACGATGAATATGTTGAGGGAAGTTTTCCAAAATCGACTAATAAGTCTCAATGCTGAACATGAATTTCCACCGAGGTCATGTGATATTACGCCGTGTGATTTCTTTTTGTGGCCTTACCTTAAAAACACTATTTTTGAACTGCCTATTCCTGATTTAAACCATCTGCAGGCTCGACTTATAGACAAGATTCGTGAAATTAACAATACCCCGAGCATCTTAGAAAATGTCTTTAATTCTTTGAGGAACAGGTGTGAAAAGTGCTTGGAACAAGGAGGGGGACACTTTCAGCAGCTGCTTTAATTTATTGTTATAACAAGGAGGGGGACACTTTCCGCAGCTCCTTTAATTGTTTGTTATTGTTATCACGATTATTCTTTAAAATAAAGTTATATAGTCATTAACGTTATTGAAACTGACAGCTGCTATACAGCTCGTTGAGAAATGAGGTTAAGTTGGTCGCTATAAGCTACTCCCTACGTCCAATGTGTCAGAGCCAACTTCGACCACGTTTTTATTTGAACGCTCGTTATATATTTATTTGATATTTATTATTATATATTTATAGTAGGTACAATGCAGGATATTCACTGGTACAATAATTTATACATCCACTTGTCTAGACATGAACTTCAAGAATTCAAAATAAAATTACAGTATAAATGTATAAAAATTGCAAATAATTAAAAACAGATTCTGAGAAAACATTCCTTCACTATTCAATTTATTTTATTTACTAAAAAGGCTAAAATTTAAAAAACTATACAATTTTGCTAGGTACACAAGGAAACCGATATCACCAAGCGGTCGTCGATATCGAAATGCATGGTCGAAAATATGGTTTGATACAAAATGAAAATATCAAACATATATTTACATTTGAATTTGTCGTAAAAATCGAAATTGAGAATGTTATTAGTTTTTTTTCTGCGTTAGTAGTTCCTGAGGCACCATGAAATGTAGAGTTTGACTCCCTTTCTAGATTCATACGAGTTCGAATTAATTCATTTTGAAACCAATATATCGACTTCTACGTAAAACTATCCATTAATCAATTTTCCAAAATTTTCTTGGCATTAACAGTTTAGAAAATTTTAAGAAATAGTAAGCAAATTCTTGTGCCACAAGACAATTTGAACAATTTTAAAAATTTTTTTTTTTTATTTATTGGATATTTTGTTACTTGCAAATAAAATTTAAAGAATTAATGAAATAAACATTTACGCCAAAAAGATCAGTCAAGGGTTATTTTTTGTGAAAATTGTTCTACATAACCGAAAATCTCACACTGAAAAAAGCAGACAATTGCAAAATACAAAATACACATCTCTACAGGGTGTTTTTGAATGGAGTAGCATAAATGATACCAGTGAATCTACATTTCAAAAGAACACGATCTGCAAAAAATCGCCTTAGTAAAATGTTCACCCCTGAAGAGATATGGGCCATCAAAGTTTCCAAAAAAATTATGAAAATTGGCTGTAATTTGAAAACCGAACGAGGTACAAATAACA
>NW_019417769.1:25676-29027 GCF_000390285.2 Anoplophora glabripennis | reverse complement strand
CAGAGAACACTATATCAACGAGAAGCGACAGCAAGGCTTTTTGCGTTAACAGTTTTCTTATGCGCATGCGCGAATTGGGTTGTGTTGTTGTCAGTTGTCAATGGCTGTCAGAACCGCCAAATATAAATAGAAGAAACGAGTAATAGTTTTTTGGCGGCGGATAGTTGTGTTGTATAATATTAATTGATAGTGGATTTATTTGTATTGTATTTCGTTTCCATCTACAATTAGAACCAACTTGAAATCAATAAAATGCATGGTTATTATTGTGCTTTTCGCGATTGTTCATCCAAAACTGGTGAAGGATCAAAACTTTTGAGATTACGTAAGGATTAGAAAGGTAATTATTATTATTATTATTATTATTATTATTATTATTTTAAGTACCTACCTATAAACTGTAAATCAGAAAAAAGTATTTTGATTTTTAAAATAATGTGGTATGTTTTCTTGTAATTTGATATTGCATAAGTATAGAGAATATCTTTAGGAGAATTTTTATTTTTGTTTGCAGTGCTCGAGTGCGGATAGAAACAATAGACTCGATTTATTGCCTAGGATTGTGGATGTATACAGGGTGGTCCGAATTTTATGCAGGAAACTTCGAGGACAGATAGATCTCTTTAAAATAATAGGAGTTTGCCTTAAAACATAGGTCTGGAACGGCATCGTTTTAGAGATACAGGGCGTTGAAGTTGTTAAAAAAATATATTTTTTGTTTATATCTCAGGAATCTAATAACCGATCTCAATAAAATTTGGTACAAATAATGTACGATAGTAGGCCTTGCATCCCCTAAAATATGAGCTCTTAAGGTTTAACCAGTGGTGTACAACTGTACAGGGGTCACCCCTTTTTATAAAAAAAAACCTACGCCATTGTATTTTTTTCAAGTTATTGTAACGGATTTATATTCTAATGCACTAAATACGTAAAAAGGTGACTAGAACTTTTTCCCTAAGGTTCACCATTTTCAAGTTATTCATACAAATACAATCCCCTTGTGGCAGACACTTCAAATCATAATATTACAAAAATACTTATGTTTATGCTTAAAAGTTAGTGCAATTTGTAACCACATCAACAAAATTCTTTCCACATCACTTGTGAGGCACTGTTCCTGGTGTGTTTTAGTTTTCCCTGGAGACATTGTCTTTACAAATAAGAACAATTTAAATCAATATAATAATAAAAATACTTTTACCAAGCAACAACTAAACAAGAAACAAAATTAACGTTACGTATTTTCAGCAAATGTTTAAAATGCGAACCATCCACATCGATACATTTCTGACATCTTCTATTAATGGAACTAATTGTAGCTAATATCATGTGGTGGTTTTCTTTTAATTCATTACACCCGTCTTCTATTCGCTGCAGTAGTTGTAGTAGATCTATTGGAGTAGAGTAAACTTTTCAGGTAGGTCACCCCAAACCTAAAAGTCCAGGGAGTTTAGATCTGGCGATCTGGCTGGCCAAGACACTGAACCCTCTGCACCATTATGGTTGGCATTGGCATTTGGTCTTCTACCTATCCATCATCTCAAATAATTTTCATTAAGCCATTCTTGAATATTCTCCTAAAATGCGCACTAGCACCATCCATTTGTATCCAGCTATTTTGTCGTATATTTAATGGAACATCCTCTAATAATTCAAATAGATGGTTTTCTAGAAAGTTTAGAAATGACTCCGAATTTCATGAGGATCTTCTTGTGACCAAATATCCAGATTGTGAAAATTCACTACCCCTGGCCTTGTGAATGTAGCCTCATCGGTCCAAAGTATTTCTAGTAAGATTTCAAACAACCACTGATAAAAATTCAGGCATCTCCCGGAAGTAAATTTTGCACAGGTTGTAAATGGTACGGATTTCTGCCATCCTTACGTATAACTGTTCAAATTTTCAATTTACTCACCCCAAGTTGCCGAGACGTTCTCCGTGTACTTAGCCGAGGTTCGTCGTCAAATGCTTTTAAAATTTCATTTCTGTGCCTCTCATTCCTTTGTCGTGATTTTCCAAATATTGTTTTAATCCAAAAAGGTGAAAGCGATGAGTGTAAAGAATTTTGTTGATGTGCTTACAAATTGCACTTACTTTTAAGCATAAACATAAATATTCTTGTAATATAATGGTTAGAAGTGTCTGCCACAAGGGGATTGTATTGGTATGAATAACTTGAGAACGGTGAACTTTAGGGAAAGCATTCAAGTTACCTTTTTTACGTAATTTGTGTATTAGAATATAAATTCGTTACAACAGCTTGTAAAAAATACAGTGGCGTAGGTTTTTTTTTTAAAAGGGGGTGACCCTGTCCAATTGTACACCACTGGTTGAATCTTTAGAGCTCATATTTTAGGTAATATAAGGCCTACTATCGTACATTATATGTACTAAATTTTATTGAAATCGGTCAATGGATTCGGGAGATATAAACAAAAAATATATATTTTTTAACAACTTTAACACCCTGTATCTCTAAAACGAGGCCGTTCCAGACCTATGTTTATAAGGCAAACTCCTATTATTTTAAAGAGATCTATCTGTTCTCGAAGTTTCCTGCATAAAATTCGGACCACCCTGTATAAGAATTATAGGCTTTGTGAACACCATTTCGAAACCAAATAAAGGGAATGTAAGAATAACCTTATTGCCAAACGGAATACCTATACAGTTTCTTCAACTTAGAAATGGGCAAGAAGAGCTAGAGGCAAAAATTGTGGAAGATTGTCCCAAAGAAGTTATTGCATTGTCTGGTATCTATTTTTAAAAAACTATTTCACATATTGCAGAAAAATATTATATCTGTTTAATAAAAATATTAGTTGTAAAACATCTTGTTTTATTTTTTTATATATTATACCTAATTTGTCTACATTTTACCACAGTTATCCTTGTATTATATGAACAATGTTTGATACTGATGCAGTTCGTTCAGTGTACATCTATTCAAAAGTGTAACTTCTCTCAGTGTAAACGATTGTGTTTCTGTCAAATCGGTCGACTCTAGCGTGACCACAAAACATCAAAGGAACCGCCGATTCTGTCGCTTCTCGTTGGTATAGTGTTCTCTGGTATTATATTGTCAGTAATATAGTAATAACCAACAAACCTATAACTGTGTGTTGCATATACATGATGTAATAGCTGTTTTACATTGACAATTTATTCATCAGTAAATTGACGAAGTTCTTCAACAATTAATTCACGAATTTATTGGTAAACAGTGTGGTTTTACACTGCTATAGACTTTGTCAAGTTTTTTGACGTATGAATCAGTTCTACCAATGAATCAAAGAAGCAAATAAATTTCAAAAATGTCACCTTTCCACTCATAATTGTAGTGATAC
>NW_019417769.1:0-24799 GCF_000390285.2 Anoplophora glabripennis | reverse complement strand
AAGAGTTAATTGTGACAACTGGCATGACAGCAGCACACTTAGTTTTTCTTTGATTGATTGCAGTCATATATGGTGTGAGGTGAATGGTAATACATTTTATTTTTTTATTAATAAACGAAAAGTTTTAAAGGAAAATTGCTAGAGAGGTAAAAGTTTCTAAAAGAACCAGTTTATCTAATGCGTATTTTTGGATATCGAGTTTTTACGAAATATAAAAGTTATGGCAAAAAATGGCTTGAGGGGTGGTTATTTCAACCCCTTTCGAGGGGTTAAAATTTTCGAAAAATAGTTGAAAACTCGCATCTGTATTAGTAAACAACCTGTAAAAAATTTGTTATTTGTACCTCGTTCGGTTTTCAAATTACAGCCAATTTTCATAATTTTTTTGGAAACTTTGATGGCCCATATCTCTTCAGGGGTGAACATTTTACTAAGGCGATTTTTTGCAGATCGTGTTCTTTTGAAATGTAGATTCACTGGTATCATTTATGCTACTCCATTCAAAAACACCCTGTATATAGGATGTAAATAAATGTGTGAAAAATTCAGGGGGTGATTTTCTGTGATAAAATAAGGTTGGTATTTCATATAAAAAATCTCATTTGAACACCCCTGTGAAGATACAACCGCTTAAAGAAGGTGCCAACAAAGAAGTTTTTATTTTTTTCTGAAATACCAATAAAGTGAAATTAAATTAAGTAGACATTTTCTGCTATCGAGAAGGTATTCAGTAGCAACAATTTGTTGATTTTCCCCTACGGTTGTAAGGGGTAGAAAAAACCGTCCCTAAGACCTGTTTCATAGTATTTTTTTTCTTATTATACCATTTCCAAACCAAAAAGGTCTCTTGCAATTTTTTCGTAAAATAACGATTAACATCAACAATCTCAAATTTTCAACATGGCTGGTTAAATGAACTTAATGTTCTCTAAAGTTTGACGTTTGAAAAGGAGCAACATTTAAGTCGTTTAGTTTTATTAGCGTATTTGACCACAACAATATTTAGTTTTACCCCATTCTTAATAAAACACCATGGACATATCTGATTGCAGGGTACATATTAAACAGATTAAATAGTGATAGATGCTCTTTTTTCAAACTTAGTTTAATGCTAGCTACAAGCAAATCCTGGCTTACTTAATTGGTTTTCGGTAACTTAACACCAGAAAATTTTTCGAATTTGGCCATTTCTATTGGCCCTTATATTGCCGCTTTCATAAAATAACAACATATAATAACAAGGAAATGTTTAAATGTTTCATATACGATTTTTTTTACGTAAAACACAGTGGCGTATTCTGGTTTTCTCTTTATTTTCTATTTCAAACTATGCCTAAAATGGCAACAAATGGCAACAAATTACATAAAGATGTTACTATAAGTATATTACGTAACAAAGCAAAGTACCGCAAGAATTCAGGAAATATAAAAAGTCTATTACAAGAAAAATATCATTGATAAAAATGCATTAAAAATTATTATTTATTATTTATTAGTCACTCTTTTAATTAACTGATTAACAATTATATAAGTAAATACTTATACACTGGTACATCATTCAATTATTTTAATTGATTCGTAAATATTTAAGTCATATAATAAACTAAATCATGGTAAAGAAAAGTTCGCTTTTTTAATAAATTGTAATTAGGAGCATTTCTCTAATGCATATGCAAAACAGTTAACTATGAAATAAAATAGGTATCAGAGGTTTTCTGTTCTGCATTATGAGCAGTTTGATTGACTTATATAGCCTCTATAAAATAATTATGAGCAGTAAACCAGAGATAAAAAGCTTCATTATACTGTAGTACTGTTAGCCAATGGATCTAAACTCATTGTAATTATATTACCCAATGGATGTCCTTTTATTTTCTTATGCGGATGGTTTACTGAAGCCAATTATGATTGGTATTGGTCTAACTTTGTTGCTTATAGAACAATGTATCACAAAATTATAATATTTTCTATAAGTAGAATTGATACTAATAACAATAAACAGTAGAAAATTTTGTAGAAACATTTCGTTTTGTTTCTTCCAACACGATCGTCTGTTAATTGTTTGTTTTATGTATGGTGTTCTTTAATTCGGTAGTCAAACTTGAATAGGAAATGTTAATACGAACTAGGAGTCAATTCTAACTCTTAGTGAAGTTATATTAGCTTGAGGTGACCTATTTTTCAATACACGGATATTATTCAAAAGCAAAATTCTACAGAAAAACCGTATATAGCCCGAAATTCACTTTTTCATAGCCATATTGATAATATCTGGCAAAATGTCAGTTGTGAACCTATAATATGAAAAGGAAACATAAAATAGTGACAGAAAACCCAGAAAAGCATTGCTCTTGAAAAAATTTGAAAAAAGATTTTCAATAAAAATGAAGTACCTAATTTAAGTATGAATTACTTGTTTTTCCTGGTACGAGCCATTTGCTGGTCGTGTAATTTCCCGTTTTGGTGATCAGAATTGGCCGCCCAGATCATGCGATTCAACGCCGTTGGACTTTTTTCTTTGAGTTTTTTAAAGTCTATTAGTCGAGGCAATGAAGCACTAAAAAGGCCAAAAGTTCGGAATTTTTTGCACTAAGACGGATCGGAATGCGGCTTTTTGCATTCGCTTCCAAAAATTCTTTGCAAAAAATGTATCTACTTTGTATCTTATACAAACCGGAAATTGCATTGCTGCAGCCAAAAATACATTAAAAAAATGCATTTTTTGAGTCGGCTTTTGGAAGATTTAATAACTTTGTAAATAAGAGTCAGAACTGGCCCAAATCGGGTTCCCGGGGATTTTTGAGGTCGCTGATCACGATTATGATGTTCAAATTGACCCACAGCCGACCTGGAGTTCAGGAACGCTGATGAACGTCATCTCCGTGGGACTCTCCCAAAATTCAAATTCACGCGGGGAAGGAGAGAAACTTGGCGCCCGGGGTTTTTTTGGGTCGCTAAATTCAAATATGGCATCGGCAAGCACCTGGTTCACCGGAACCTGGACGTGGACGTCATCTCCGAGAGTTTTCCTGACAAGATTGCCAAAAACAACCCGAAAATCATTGTGGGGACGTTTTTAGGGGCGCTGAATCCAAATTTCACGTCGAAAACGACCCCCTGAACACTGGTGCACCGGAACCTGGACGCGGACCTCATCTCCGAGGGTTTTCCTCACACAATCGAAAAAGACGAACCGAAAATCGTTATGGGTTTTTTTTGGGACGCTGAATCCAAATTTCACGTCGAAAACGACCCCCCGAACACCTGGTGCATCGGAACCTGGCCCTGAATGTCGTCTCCGAGGGTTTTCCAGACACAGACGGAAAAGACAAACCGAAAATCGTTATGGGTTTTTTTTGGGGCGCTGAAGCCAAATTTCACCCCGAAAACGAACCTCCGGACACCTGGTGCACCGGAACCTCGGTCTGAACGTCATTTCCGAGGGTTTTTCCTCACACAATCGAAGAAGAAGAACCCAAAATCGTTATGGGTTTTTTTGGGGCGCTGAATCCGAATTTCACGTCGAAAACGACCCTCCCAACACCTGGCGCTCCGGAACCTTTATCTTGACATCGATGTCATTCCCATGAATGTCAATCAACCCGGGGGGTGTTCGCCAATGCCACATTCGAATTCAGCGGCCCAAAAAACCCCCGGGCGGCGAGTTTCTCTCCTTCCCCGCGTGAATTTTGGGAGAGTCTCACGGAGATGACGTTCATCGGCGTTCCTGAGCTCCAGGTCGACTGTGGGTCAATTTGAACATCATAATCGTGATCAGTGACCTCGAAAACCCCCGGGTACCCCATTTGGGCCAGTTCTGACTCTTATTTACAAAGTTATTAAATCTTCCAAAAGCCGTCTCAAAAAATGCATTTTTTGAATGCATTTTTGGGTGCAGCAATGCAATTTCCGGTTTGTATAAGATACAAGGTAGATACATTTTTTACAAAAAAATTTTGGAAGCGAATGCAAAAAACCGCATTCCGATCCGTCTTAGTGCAAAAAATTCCGACGTTGAGTGCTTCATTCCCTCGACTATATGGTTTATGCCAACAAGCCCACTACAACCTACACCTTGAAGGAAAAAATTGGGCGCTGTATGAACGAAATTCATCCGCATTTATGGAAAACGGTCGTGGAAAATTTCTGTATACTTAAAAATCAATAAAAAATTTACATTTTTTTTATTAAAAATCTGTTTTTTTGTCAGAATTACTTCTTGCGTGAATATCGGGAATAATTATGTTGTTTGAAATTGAAAAGCAACAGACGCTTGAAATAAAAGAATCAGACGAAAATAAACCAATAGGCACAGTGTTTTACCAAAACGCACTTAGTTATGAATTAAGATTTATTCAAACAATTAACACACAGCTTGGTGACGGATAAATTTCTTCGAACGAAACAACATTCTTTATCTAGGTTTATGTATAAAAATAAACATGTTCGTCGAGCAAATATGTATCTTGAGATTATACTTGACGTGTTCATGTATAACGTAATTGTTTCTAATTTTAATTATTTCTTTGAAATTGTCCAAGCACATAGGAAATAGTAATATTTATTATTATTATCATCATTATTATTCACACACAGATAGATAATGAAGGTTATATAAAATGAGTCACATATTATAAAAAAACAATTGTAATATGTACCTGCATCTTTTTTGGTTATACATATTACACGACAGTTACATTGGTATAATTGCTAGTTACTAGTATATATGTAACCTGCTGTCCAATCTCTAAGTTGATGTTTACACACCAAAGTACTTCCTTATTTATTACCAGTCTGAGCGTAGTTGACTAGCAAAAATCAAATAGCAATAGCTAAAAATATGATAATAATGAATTACAAACGTGTAACTCAAGTCTAACGATCCAGCAGTCTGGCCGCACCGTCTGTTTTTATCATGAACGGTACTAATTGTAAGCTGTGATTTTATTTTCTGTTGTTTTTATTGTTTCCCGAATTGGGATTTCACTGCAAACTTTCGATCGACAGTGACTGAGGTGTTAAATGGTTGTCGTCAGTTTTCAATTGTCGCAGGACAAAATTTAGGAAACAATCAGTTTTTCAATATTTGGGGCAGTTTTCACCCAAATAGTGGATTTTCTAAGAAATATCGACGTCATGGGTAAATTTTACTAATGGCATCGTGTTCAGCGCCTCAAAATACTACGAATACTACGATGATATATTTGGAGAAAATTTAGGAAAAAAATCAGTTTTGACCCACATATACTGGCAGGGATCGTAGGAATCAAATCATTGGCCCCATAGAACTTCAAAATCCCCTAAATCATGCATCTTGTCTCAACTTCCTTCAAATTGGCCTTCCAGATTTGCTTTCTCTAAATATGAGAAAATCAGGATTTACACTGTATCACTTCTGATACATCCAAAGTGAATCGCTCCTTTCACACGTGAAGGAAGGAGCTATTCGACGAACGGCCGCCGGGTTGTAGCCGGTCGCCACCTCTGCCAGCCAGGCTGTCGGGTACCGGCGACAGAAGTGGTAGTAGTGCATAGTTTTGTATTGACGCTTTCACACTTGCCGGGTTCAGTCGTCCGGTTTCATTGAAAAGAACAGGACGTGTCAATTATTTTTTTTAAATATTTGTACTCAACTATGTTTGTTCGCTAGAAGTAGATATAGCATTCTTTATATCACTGCTTGAATCCAGACCTGTCCAGCGGGACAAAACTTTAGCATTTTCATATTTTTTGGATATTTTTCATATTTTTTGTTTTTTTTTTATTGCGACATCAGCAATAGCAAAGCCACATAATTGCAATGCGTCTACGATCCATCTCTTGTCGTGATAAAAATGCAACTGAGACTAATAATATCGGCCAAACCGGTTTGGAAATTAAATTATGTGTGAAAGAGCCAGCCGGATCCGGATAGCCGGATCCGGATAGCCGGATTCGGCTGGCTAGGTCTGGATTCAAGCAGTGATATAAAGAATGCTATATCTGCTTCTAGCGAACGAACATTCGACATAGTTGCGTACGGGTGCTTGCCGGGTTCAGTCTTCCGGTTTCATTGAAAAGAATTATTTTTTAAAATATTTGTACGCAACTATGTCGAATGTTTGTTCGCTAGAAGTAGATATAGCATTCTTTATATCACTGCCTGAATCCAGACCTGTCCAGTGGGACAAAACTTTAGCCTTTTCATATTTTTTGGATATTTTTCATATTTTTTGTTTTTTTTATTGCGACGACATCGGCAATAGCCAAGCCGCATAATTGCAATGCGTATACGGTCCATCTCTTGTCGTGATAAAAATGCAACTGAGACTAATATCAGGCAAACCGGTTTGGAAATTAAATTATGTGTGAAAGAGCCAGCCGGATCTGGATAGCCGGATCCGGTTAGCCGGTCCGGCTAGTGTGCAACGAGGCTTAGATTCTGTACACCTTGCTGCCGGGTAACCGGATCCGGTTAGCCGGTTCCGGCATGTGTGCAACGGGTGTTACTGTTCCTATTTCGTGTCTGTGAAAAGTAAAAGGACCACTATACCAGGTGGCAGGATGTCTCGTTCAAGAAGGATTGCAAACATTATACGCGGAGGCATTGACTTAATTTCACGGTGATACATGGACTCAATGGATTCAATTATGTTGACTACTAAACGTGCTGAAATACGTTGGTAGGTGAAACTATGGGTTTCAAGGAGAGAAAATCTGGGAGGTTCGTCAAACAAATTTAAATCAAAACAACCAAAGCAAACACAAAGAAAAATTACGACAGAGATTCGATTGGCGGTTTACATTTTTCACTGGGCCTTCACTGTGGAGGAACAATCGGTTCGGGGAACGACTCTACCATCAAAAGTTGGTCGGGGGTCAATATATTTCATCCCTCATCTTTAGTATGCACTTTGAATGAAACCAAAATGAAAGGCAATTTACGCTTACTACTTTGGATGATTCCTCTAAGATGATCATCAAAAGTGACAAATGTAAATGAGCTCGCAATCAAAACGAATGTGGGTAAGCTGTACGTATTTTAGTGAAATTGGATCAATTTCCCGTGAGAATTTTTGTAAACAAATATATACTGGTAGTGAACACATCATATTTTGTTTTTCGGTTTCATTTAATGCAATTTGTTTTTATAAAAAAACTTTGTTTTTCGGTATATAAGTTGTAAACGGACAAAGAATTATAGCCGTACACACACTGTAGACATATCAAACAGAAAACTTTAGTAGTATCTATATAATAACTTTGAAATACCGTAAGACTTTTGTGTTTTTTTTTACGATTTTCTGTTAATTACTGGACGTATAGCCTTTACCGCAGACCCCTGGTGCCCATTTTTCAAGGTACACCATACAAATATCAGATATGAAAGACAGAAGGTCAATCAATATAAATAAGGTAACGTTGTGGAATTTAACGGTGAATAACATGCCGAAGACGGATTTGGCTTTAGTTTTTGGTGGATAACAAAAACAAAATAAGAATTTTTTGTTTTGTCAAAAATAATTAAAAACGAAAAGTCACACTTCAGATGATGAAAACAGTTAGATTTTCGAAACTTCAACAACTAATTTCGAAGTGGGCGATGTCGTGATGTGTATTTTATATTTGTCTGCTTTTTCAGTGTGAGGATTTTTGAATAGACAAAATAATTTTCATATAAAATAACACTTCACTAACTTTTTCACGCAAAAGTTTATTCCAATAATTTTTTAAATTCTGTCTACACGTTGGAAAAATACCAAAAAAATCTATGTTTACGAAATTTTCACTGTGACCTCATCTGTGTTGATAAATAAATAATAACTATTTCTTTCCTTTTATTACTTGACTACTTCTACAATTCCAATTATCCGCTAATAAAAAACACATACAATTATAATCGAAACAAAGTTTAATTATTAAATTTTTAAAGTTTAACAAATAATTTAATAATTTCGGTTGCTAAAGTGCTCCCAGACAATACAACACCGTAATGAAACTCCGTCGCATAACAGACACATTGATGAAGACGGCACACTCAAAAGCCTAACATTGTAACATCACTCATTTCATCGGTAGTCGGTTGTGTAGTGCATGAAAGAAATGTTGCGCTCTTATGTAAATCGTATCTTTTGCCTGTCTGGACGTACGTACCACGTATCGTTACAGGGTACAATCACTACAGCTTGATTGTAAACCTGGAGTGGTGACAGAAAAGAACTATAGTAGTGATACGAGTCGATGTTAGGTTAATAACGATTATCCCTGTCTACGTAACATCGACGCAACAACAAATTGTTGCCTGACGGCGTTGCGTTACAATGTTCTCTTCAATGTCTGGACACATATTTAGACATGCGTGTTACAGTGTATTTTTTTATAAGATTTTGTTATATTTTCAGGAGAAGAAAAACATTTTATAAGATTGTATGTTATGTTAGACGCATAATATCCTTTTAAATATAAAGTAAATATACATTATTTTCGGACTCGCCTAACATTTTACAACAAAAAAAGGTGTCTTGAATTTTTTACGTAATACTAATAACCTATTAGAAAAAAACTGATTTATTTAATTCAGCGGCAACAAAAATAAAAGATAATATGGTATGGTAAATTGTGCCCTGAAGTTAGGGACTGTACTTATGAAACACCCTCTATCTATAAGGGTGAATTAATGTAAATTAAATCATCTAAATGGAAAGAAAAAATAAAATAAATGATCTCCTATTGTTTATGAAACTGAAAAACGTTTTAATTTCCATGTAAGTAGGTATACAAGTTGAATTAAATATTAGCTATTATTTATTATTTATTCACCATTTAATTTTTTTCATAAATTGCTTAACAGCTCATTCATTAATTTGGGCAATGTTTCCATCCAATTTTTTTTCTTGTCTTCGAATATTGACAGAATTTATTTTTAAAATATGAAATAAGGCAATTGACGGTTCCGCCCTTCCAAGCAAGAATGTCGTAAATGATGTTTTGTTCGTTTTGACAGCTGTTCCGATTACTTTCAATACCGTCCACATTTTCACTTAGAAATTCATAATCTTGTAGATAAAGGTTTATTTACAATTTTTACTACAATAAATAAAAACAGTAAATAAGCTAAGTAGCTAAGATCTTCTCTTTTTTTAACTGATTTTAAATAGTTTGTGATGTAGATGTGATAGAAAAATTACTTTAGTTTTTCGTAAGCATAGTAGGGCAATGTTTAATGTAGGATAATATTCTGTCCTGGACTTGGGTTGTGTCATCGCCAAAAATTTGTGGTGGCGTATAATCAATATTATATGGGATGCTTAGGTACTTTTTGAACCAAACGTGATTACGTATTTCTAACTAAGTGATACAATTGTTTTTCGAAATGTAAAGTCATCATAATTTATTTTGTCGAGCATGAACTGCAGAGATAATATACTTATTCACGTTGAAATAATAATCATGATAGTTTTGGGATTAATCTAAATATAAAAATTGGCATTATCATAAATTACATATTGTCTTTTATTAAATATTTTAATACTATGTAAATAGGTATTTCACATTTATAATGGTGATAACTTTTCTATTGACGTGTTTGTTTGCTGTTGGCATTATGATTCTTTAGAAATGTATTAAGTTGCCATTAAAACAGACTATAGAACATTTTAAATTTTTAAACACATATTATGAACAGAACCTATTTCCATTGAGCGAAAAACTGTATTTCATTATTAGGACTCCTATATAAATATTTTATAACTATAACACATGCTAACAGAATTTAATTATGTCATCTTATGGATATATAGATAGGGTCGGTTCTCAAACAAAATATGTCAAAAATAATTACCAAATAGAGCGGCAAAAGATCTCTATGGAAATATGAAAAAAGCTCCATAAGAGTAGCTAAAATATTGCTAGAAATTTCAAATTTGAACTTATTTAAAATTTTGACTTTTTACTGTAAAAACGTCTCTTGCGTTTTTTATTTAAAATTTCTGAATGATTTTGGTGCACAGTTGTTGTTCGATCTTAGTAATGTAAAAAGTGAAATAAACGCCCTTTTAATTTGTTTATTTTTAGATGTTTTGATTACATTATCACAAACTTGGTAAAAGTATTTCCTAACAAATTTTTATGAAAACTGATTAACATGGAAATAAAAAATAATGGCATATTTTCGATTGTTACAATTTCATAGTCCACAAAAAAGTGGGTTGTGTCGTGGATTAGGTCAGTATATCCTATATTATAGTAGGTACTTTGACATGCTAAATCCGAATAGTCAGTGATTGGAAAAACATTCTAATTTATAATATCAACTCCGTAGCTTCATAACGGCCATAACGCCATAATCTCATAAATCAGGGTGTGCAAGTGATGTGAAATGTGGGTGCCCCAAAACTCACACAAGACGTAATTTTGATAGAAAACACAGGTTTTTATTTAAAAACTCTAAACTTTTTATTGATTCGGATAAATGACCACGGTTTTGCTGACACTCTTGTCGTTACCATTTTGCATAAATGTTGCAGAATTTCGTTGATACAGCGCTCAATTTTCTCCCTCAAGTCGTGGTGGGCTTGTTGGCATAGACCACAATCACATGACCTGGGCGGCCAATTCTTATCACGAAAACAGGAAATTACACGACCACGAACTGACTAATGCAGTAATTGAATTGTTTATCGGGCTGTACGGTACATGGAACCGTCTTCTTGAAATCACATACCGTCTACATCCATATCTTACAATTTAGGCAAACGTAACAAGTGAATGTATTTCTTTCTCGCTGATTTTCTGAACCCCAAATGCGACAGTGTTGTCGATTAACGAGACTATCAAAATGAAAATGAGCCTTAATCGCTGAAGACGATTTTGAACAAAAATCAGTATTCACTTATTCCATAATCCATTCAACGAACTCTCTTCACTCTGCGTAGACAGTAGGCTTCAGTTCTTAAGTCAATTGAACTTTGTAAGCATGAAGATACAAATCTTTCGTGAGAATACGATGTAGAGAGCTTCTCGAAATGTCCAATTCTTGACCACGGTGCCGAATTGATATTCCTGGACTCTCAGCATAACTCTCATTAACTGCTTCGATGTTTTGTGTTGAACGACTTGTTGTAGGATGGCCAGAGTGTTTAAGATCACTAATTGATCTAGTCTCCCCGAATTTTTCAGTTAATCTCTCACAGATGGAGTTAAATTACTGTTCCACCCATATTTTTTTTTGTATAAAAATAACTGCGAACTGTAGGTGCTAAACCTTCATAATTTTTAAAATAGTATTCAACAATAAACAACTCGGTATTCTTTCGTTTAGCGTTCCATTTTTAATAATCCTGAACTGTCAGCTATCACTCTGTCTTTTGTTTATCACTTATAACAACAAATGATCTTTGTTCACTAAAAAATAGGTTTTATTAGCTTTTCAAAATATTAAAAAGCTTAATATTATTATTAAAAAATCTTATAAAAGGTTGTTCTCGTTTCAGGTCGACGTTGATAACTTTGAATATAAATAAAAATTATGTTTTATACAATCAAAAACTATTATTAGGTGTCGACTCGGGACAAGAGGATTTCTTGGTTCCTTTATATGATCTTTAATGTGAAGTTTAATTTTATGAAAAATCACACACAATTTCCTTTTCATTAAGAATTATATAAAACTAAGAGATTCAGGATTATACTGATTTATTTCAATACAAATACCTACTGAAAAAATTATAGCAAAATATTAATTAAAAACAATAACTTTAAGGTAATGTAACCAGGTTATTACTGAATTTTATGTATCAATATTTTTATAGCAGAGTAGAATCCTTGTTAGAAAAGCTTTTAATTTTTTTTTATCCACAGTTTCGGGCATCTCGTATTAATTAATGCTTTGCGATATGAGCACTGAACACCACTACACGGCATTATGGAAGTTCTGGCACCTATGTGCTGCGCCACCTATACAGCAACGAAGGGAAATAACATTTGTACTCAGAATAGAAGTAATTTATATACAACTAAACATTTTTTACATAGTAGATAGATATCTTTTTTTCCTAATTATCGGTCTGAGATAATTATTCGACTTCATTTGACGAGAAATTAGTTTATTAGGTATGTACCTCTAAAAACTTACAAATATAAAACAAATAATATAAAATTAATTATAAAAATTCACATTTGTTGCACGATATGTTTCGTAGCATTATTTCTATAGAATAATACAATTAATTTATAGTGTTTAGAAAAATTTTAATGTACAAACTGAATTTTTTCCCAGTTGAACTTTTTCAAATTACCAAGTAGTTTTATTAAATATGAAATAGAATGAATATTGTAAATAAATTATTAATGTTAGTGTATGTTCTGTAATCTCCGGCACCTATACAAAGCATACTTTTATTTTTTAGAACTGGTAGTCTGAAATGTATTCCATGGTTGATTCTGTAAGTAGGTAATATACAGGGTGTCCCTGAATAACGTGTACAACGGAAGACCACAGATTAGCTTGGCCGCTAGATGGCCTCAAAGTTGGTGAACATTTTTTGAATTTTGTAAATAACTCGAATACCTATTAATCGATTTTGATTATTTTTGCTTTCCATTTACACATTTTGGTGTTATACAGAGTGTTTTTTTAAACCTACAACCCCTACAAAGTTGATGTATGGTGATAATATCCGTTCATAACTTTTTCTTCTTTCGGGCAATAATGGCAACTATTTTTTATCTGATAGGTGATACTACTATTTGGAAGTTTTTGAGCCGCTTGTAGAATTTTGATTAAATGAGCTGTTTGGGTACAAAATATTTTTTAAATGTCTACATTATCGTGCCACCCATACTACAATACTTAAAAAAGTGCTAGTAGGCACTGATTTTCACTCACCCAATATTACAAGGTAGTATGTAACTTCATACGTCTCTGTCACTCCCAAAATGAAAGTCAATTCTCTATGTCAATGCTTATGTTACATGCAACCTTATTATTTTCACATCTCAAAATATGTAAATTTGTAACATACGACTTTGTAATTTTGGGTGAATGTTTTGTAGGCTGACTGTAATTTTAGTCTGATTTTTAAGTCATTGTGCCTGACAATTCTTAATGAGTGGTTACGACGATAAAATATACCACTTGTTACTTCATTTTTCGATATGGATACACAATCATACGATGAATTAGAGTTATTTACAATGTGCCTAATTTTATTCAAATAATTAGAAAAACCAACTCATTGATTTCAATATTATTGCCCCTGTTATTCTACCCAATAGACTCAATGGGGAATTTTATTTAGAATTTTTGCAAAACACTTTACACGAGTTATTGGAAGGTGTGCCGTTATTATTCAGAGCTGACCTGTGGTTTATGCATGATGGAGCTCCAGCACATTTCACTGTAAATATCTGGCAATATCTGAACCAAAGATTCCTTCGTCGATGGATCGATAGAAGGGATAATGCTTCTGTTAACTGGCTTGTACGTTCACCAGACTTAACACCTTGCGACTATATCTTTGGGCACTGTGAAAACAATAGCTTCCACATCTAACACTGAAGGAGAGCTGTGCAGACATATCCTAATTGCCATAAATTTTTTAAAAAAATGACCTCAAGAACTGCAAAGGGTGTCCTTTAACTTTCTTCTCTGAATTAACCTTTGTTGTACAAACAACGATGGTCATTTTGAACAGTTTTTATAGTTGTACTAAAAATAACATCAACTTTGTTACTTATCTCCAGCATTTTTTATTGTATTTCATTGTTTTTACAAATTATCTTAATAAAATTAGGCATGTGTATTCATATCGAAAAATGAAGTAATATATATGTGGTATATCTTATCGTAGTAAATACTCATTAAGAATTGGCAGGTATAATTACTTAAAGATCAAACTGAAATTACAGTCAACCTACAAAATCAATGCCTACTAGCACTTTGTTAAGTATTGTAATATGATTGGGAAGATAATGTAGACATTTAAAAAATATGTTTTTGTACCTAAACCGCTCATTTAATAAAAATTTTACAAGAGTTCCAAAAACTTCCAAATAGTATCACTTATCAGATAAAAAACAGTTGTCATTATTGCCCGAAAGAGGAAAAAGTTATGAACAGATATTATCACCGCACATCAATTTTGTAGGAGTTGTAAGTTTTAAAAAACACTGTGTATAATACCAAAATGTGTAGATCGAAAGCAAAAGTTCACACCCCAAAGATAATCAAAATCGATTAATACGTGTTCGAGTTATTTACAAAATTCAAAAAATTTTCACCAACTTTGAGGCCATCTAGCGGCCAAACGAAGCGATTTCGGATATAGGTAAATTAGCCTAAATCCGTCTATTTTGGGTAAACGAATCTGTGGTCTTCCGTTGTACACGTTATTCTGGGACATTCTGTATAATTGAATTATTATCTTTAAACGTCCTAAGCTGTTTGTTATGGGGCAATGACGTTGAAAGATTTCCATTATTCAACAAATTTCTGGGATAATCCCTTAAATTCGTTCTGCCCGATTTAAATTAAAGGTTACCGCCTTATTGTGTACATCACCAGGGTTGTAAAACTGGGTTTCAAATAGGAAGGTCCCGGCAACCCCCTAGTGAGAGGCTGTCCACACCTCCCTCGTTCTTAATTATCTGAAAGTGAATTATTATTGGTTTTATCTAGGATTATTATGTAAATATTAGATATGCAATTTGTACGTATTATAATTCTTTGGAAAATAACCTAGCCAAGTTCGGTATACTTATATTTTAATTATGGTACATTATAATTATTATTACACAGGCGCACAGAAAAAGAAAAGTGGTTTGTCTCAAAGACTTATGTATTTTGATGCGCTGAATCTAAATCTAGGGCCAAAATTGCTCCATCATCGTCAATTTTTTTAATCCCAATAAAAATCGGCCTTAAATACAGAAAATATGAAAAGTATTTTTCAAAACTAGAGGGAGTCCAACTTCGCCTTTCGTTCCCTCTATTAAAGGTATTAGCATTCTTGACAGTACAAATACATCTTAAAGTTTCAGTAATTTTCGGTTGGTTATTTTGGTTGCAATACTGTATTTATGTATGTCTAGGGTACAAACTGCTGGTTTTCTACTCATTTTGAGAAACAAAACAAAAGAAATTCCCATTTTTCCTTTATTTCTTTTCAAATTTCTAATGATGAAATTCAGTTGAGAATCTTAGATGATAAACCTTTCAACGAAATTTCGTTTCCTGTTTGTATTCTTCTCGGAGCCCATTTTATTGTCTGTGCCTGTAACCTGGACACTTCCACATGGTGACGGTGGGCAACAGATCCACACTGGCAGAGTGTCTGGGTAAACAGAAGGAATTTCCCTGATTTTAGGGTTATTGTTCACGGTATAAAAATACTGGAGCTTGATAAAGTAATTCCGACTTCGGATTTTGCTTCAGCACGTCAAATAGATAGAAATAGCCCTACAGTAACATCCATTGTGTTTTTTACAATTCTTCCAAATGCTATACCCTCCAGAGTGGGATTTTCCGTATTTAAAGGTGGTGTTTCGACGATTTAAAACAAATGAGGGGTGATATACAGGGTGATCCATTATCGGTACGGGGCGGCTGTATATAGGAAACTAGACAAGACGGGTAAAAAATATGGCCCAAAGAAATTGATTTAAATATTTTCAAGTTTGAAATTTCACCGCTAGAGGGCGCAGCTGCTATAGTGTTACAGAAAATTGTAATTTTTTCGAAATTTCGTTTATATAAACTAAGTTGAAAATACACTTTTCAGATACACTGTTAAGCTCTTCATAAGTTTTTTTCGAACTTTTTGTTGTTGTTATTAGCAACGCCAGTATGAAGGACGGAAATTTTTAAATTGTCATAACTTTTAAATGCTTTAATCGATTTCAAGAAACGAAGGCTCATTTTAAAGAACTGTTAATAAAATTTATTTTTATGATATGGTAATAAAAATATTATTTTCCTCCGCAGTGGTAGACGACACTAATCAGAAAAGTTTTGTAATTGCCTACGTTTACTAAAAAAATTAAATGCAGCGATATAGGTTTTTTTTCATGGTTTGATTATTTTTGGGGTGTGGATTTTTGCTTTCAATCTACACAGTTTGGTGTTGTACAGAGTACTTTTTAACATCTGCAACTCCTAAAAAATTCATGTATGGCGATAATATCCGTTCATAACTTTTTTCTCTTTGGAGCAATAATGACAACTATTTTTTATCTGATAGGTGATACGATTTGGAAGTTTTTGGGCCTCTTGTAGAATTTTGATTAAATGAACGGTTTGAGTACAAAAAAATATTTTTTAAATATCTACATTAGGTATCGTGCCACCCATAAGTGTTAGTAGGCACTGATTTTGTAGATTGACTGTAATTTCAATCTGATTTTAACTCATTGTACCGGACAATTCTTAGTGAGTGTTTACGACAGTGAGATATACCATACCTGTTACTTTATTTTTCGATATGAATACACACATATGACGAATTAGAATTATTTACGTGCCTAGTTTTATTAAAAAATTAGAAAAAACAATCAAATACAACGCATTGATAGCATTATTATTTACCCTGTTATTCTACCCAACAGACTGAATGGCGAAATTTGTTTAGAATTTTTGCAAAACACTTTTCTGAGTTATTGGAAGGTGTGCCGTTATTACTCAGAGCTAACATGTGGTTATGCATGATGGAGCTCCACCACATTTCACTGTCAATGTCCGGCAGTATTTAAATTAAAGATTTCCTCGTTGATCCGTCGGTCCGTCCTGTTAACTGGCATGTTCGTTCACCAGACTTAACACCTTGCGACTATTATTTTTGGGGTATTTTACAACAATGTATGCTTCCACATCGAACACTGAAGAAGAGATGTGGGAGACATGCAAATTGCCATAAATGTTTTAAACAATTGCCCTCAAAAACTGCAAAGGGTGTCCTTTAACTTTCTTCGCCGAATTAAAGTTTGTTGTAGAAGCAACGGTGGTCATTTTGACCAGTTTTTATAATAAGTTTGTACTAAATCTAATAACATCAACTTTGTTACTTTTATCTCCAGCATTTTTTATTGTATTTGATTGTTTTTACTATTATCTCAATAAAATTAGGCATGTTGTAAATAATTCGTCGTATGTACGTGTGTGTGTATCCATATCGAAGTGACATGTTTTGTCACTTCGATATGGATATGGTATATCTTATTGTAGATTTTTTTTTGTACCCAAACCGTTCATTTAAACAAAATTCTACAAGAGGCCCAAAAACTTCTAAATCGTATCACCTATCAGATAAAAAATTGTTGTCATTATTGCCCGTAAGAAAAAAAAAGTTATTAACGAATATTCAGCCTTATTCTATAACTCCTAATCGAATAGAAATGTATAAAATCGAATCGAGATCAACCCATCAAATCGAAATTGGGCAACATCGGTATTCTATAACTTGTTTCGACGTCTACTATCGAAGTTGTTGGTAGAAGTTCATCATTTGCATCGAAATGCTCAGATCGAGTCGAAATGTTGGCAATTCGTAAAGTATATCCAGTCTTTGGAACAGACCAGTTTTTTTATTGTGTGTGCGTGTGTTATCGTATAGCACTAGTTTATGCACAAATGTTCACAGATTCACATTGTTAATGTTAATTACAAATAAGTAAGTATTTTTAACACTTTCTTTAAAGAACAAAACTAACCACCAAAGAAGACAACCAAAAAAGCACAAAACTAACAACCAAATAAAGGGAAATGATGAGTTCGAATCATCAGCAAATATATATATACAGGGTAAGTAGGTTCATGCAGCATCGATTTGCGAGTTGCGATTAACGATTTTACGATTTATGCGACAAAAATTTAACATACGTTCATGCACATTCGCGAAAACTAGTTACTTTTAACTTTTAAATTTCTTGTGTTACTTGCCTTGCCATGCCATGCCATGCCACAGCCAAGAATTTTAGATATTCTTGGGTAAACAAAATTAAGCAGCATAACCTAAACTCACAAAATATTTTTGTGATTACATACGCAGGACATTAGACAATACAATATTAATAATCTGTGATACCAAGACATTCATAAATAAACATTCTTCAACGATGAATGTGATAAATAACAGTGATTATCATATGTTATTTATTGTCAATAGCGTAGAAGATGATTGCATGTCAGAAATGATCTTGTGCCGTGAGAGCGTTATTTTAAAATAGGAAAGACCGGAGGACTATTTTTTTAAAGTACTTTTCAACTTTTCACTTTACAAATAATGTAGAAAAGAGAAGATTAATTCTCTTATAAACATAAATGTTATGCGTTTTAAGAAGTTTCAGCTAGGTAACTATTCATTTTCATCGTGCAGATTACCATCTGTTATTATCATAATTTGGTAATGGAAATGAGATGAGGTGTGAGGTTACATGATACTAATAAGTATTTTAATTACTTGTGAATTACGGAACTGGCCGGACTGCACATGCGCAGTTTGTCAAAATTATTGCGATAATCGCCAAAAATAGAAACCGTTTCTATTTTCCCGCCCCCTATATTTAAATTTTGCGATTCTCGGAATATATTGAAATGAAGAAATGGCTGTCAAAAATCTTTTATTTCAACCTATCAAATTCCGCAAATCGCATATCGCTACTGCATGAACTTACCTTAACTATGAGGAATAAGGGTCCGTCATGAAATAAAAGATTCTCCTTTTCCCCTATTTATTTAGTGTTGTATTTTATACATAATTTTATTTATGTTAATTCATATTAAGTAAATGCACTCATTTGTATATTCGAAATATATCACCTTACATTGCATCTAAAACCAATAGTATTGACAAAAGAAATAAAGTAGGTATAACTTTTAGAAAAAAATTAATTAACTTATTCCTTCAATTTCTCAGTTATATAAAATTGAAACAGATTATCTACAGTAATCCCAAAATAACTTGGATAGGAGACTCTTTTAAAACGTCGAGTGGTATGCGCCAATGGTCAGAATCACGCAAAACCTTTACCATAAGACCTGTCGTGGACGACGGGCGCTTCCCGCCAGAACGAAAAAACCGTTACAACTTCGGCGCAACGTGATTGGCTCCCGCGCCGAAGTAACGGTTTTGTGACGTAACGAACCTTATAAAAAGGCCCTGAAAAAGGGAACAGGGATTCATTCCGCGCTGACCACAACCCCGTGAGGTTGTGCATCGTAATTTATCGTTCTACGAAAGTTTCGAACTCGCAAGTTCGAACTGAGCTATTTTGCCGTGAGCAATTAAGTCATTTAAGCCCTTTGCATTGCATTAAACCCCGTGAGGTTTTTCACATGTAATTTGCCGCATGCGCTACATAATTTCTACGTCCTAAATTCTCGTATTTTCTAAATTACTCGCCACTGAGGTCGCGGTAATTTATAATTAAATTCATTCGCTACGTGATATACAGGATATTCCAAGAGTCAGTTGTCTGAGCACCGACCAGCAATTGACTCACAATAAGAATTCGTTGACAACAGTCTATCTACGACATTCGCAATTTTCATTGCGAATTAAAAACTAAAGAATTCAGTCTGTGATTTTTATTGCGGACTATAAACTTTTCCGCCGTGGCAATCGTGTGCCTCAACGAGGGATTTACCATCAGTGGAGCTAATTGACCGTTGCCGAGCGCCTGCAAGGATTTACGGTCTCTTGGCCCCCACAAAAGCAAGAACAGGAGCAACTCACCAAGAGGCTTTGCACTGGGTTTGACGCCGGCGTCTGCCCTAAGCCCTAGAAGCACCAAGACAGAGTCAGCGTTCTAACGACAGGGTGCGACAGTAAGCCGCCCTCGAGGAAGCGACTAGGCCCAAGCAAGAAAAAGACGACCATCGGTCACCCGTGAAATATAGCTTCGTGCTCGACTGGCACGTCGTAAACCGGGCTTACGTGCGGCCAGTTTCCGGAAACTGATGAGGTGGTGAAGATTCGCGCTCGCGTTTCGCGTTAGGGACTTTGCTGTGCGCACCACCGGCACAGGGAGGTCCTTAAGAGAAGCAGGGTAGGGTTTTAAGAACATCCCCCATCAAATTTCCAATATGGAGCCAGAGCATTGAAGAAATGGCGCCCAACGTGTAGGGGCCACGCACGAGCCAGCTACAAGCTATCCGAGATGGCGGGATATGCTTGAAAGTAGCTGGACGGCGAGGATGTCCGGAAGGACATCGACCCCCGAAACTACCCAAATCGAAGAACTCGAACAAGGAGTCCTGACCTGGAGGACACTCGACGCGACAGGACCCGGCGAGATGCCTGTCGCCGCCCCCAGACGATCCACGACGCCGCGTAGCCAGGAGCGCGGTAACGATATCAGCGCTGATGTCGAGCAGCGGCTGGCCACTCGCGCGATGCTGTTAGCCATCACAGCATTAACCGAGCGGACAGAGGCCCTGCAACGGCAGCAGTTCCCCCAAAAGCCAGAATTTGATTTCCACGGCAGGGAGGACGAAGACCCAGAGCAGTACCTGCTAAGGCTGGAGAGGCACTTCGTAGAACACGACGTGGAGGCCGAGCACCGGATGCGAGCGGTGCGCAGCACCATGCACGGGCCGGCCAAGCGTTGGCTTGCGAGGCAGCCAGTGGGCGTCACGTACGAGACGTTCACCAGGAAGTTCGAGGAGGAGTATAACGGTGTGGCAACGCTTTGCGACCTTACCCGGAAATTGTACGGGGAAGTACAAGGCCCGAGTGAGAGCGTCCTGGCGTTTATCACCGAGAAAGTCGCGCTGTTCGAGCGGTTGGCACCTGCGACGCGGAGGCGGCAAGGGTGCAGATCGTCATCGAACAGATGAGACCAAACCTCCGTACCTACGCGCGTCTAGGACACTTCGGCACAACCGAAGAGCTAATGCGCGTGATATCCCAGATCGAGGGCGATCTGGCATATCAACAGGCACCCGCAGCTTCGAGTGAGCCTAGGCCGGCACCGCGCGCCTCTGCGCGAGAGCAACACCCCCGCGGGGACCCCGGCTAACTTTACAGTTAGGAAGCCGGAGGATCACCGCCCTAGTGGATTCTGGGGCAGGCGTTAACCTTTTGCGGACAGAATTCGCCGAGCACAGACGAAATGAAAATGGACCTCGCGTGCAACTAGCTAGCCAAGGAGCCAACGTAGAGACCAGCGGGACCACGGATGTGGAATTCACGCTGGACGTGGCGACTCTCTCTACTGAAATGCTCCTGGTCGACGACCTTTGCGAGGAATGCATACTGGGTCGGCCATGGTTACTAGAGCACCACGTCGTAATGGACTTCTCCTAGGGGATGATCTATTATGGACGCGAACGACGCCGCTGCGTATATTGGAATGGGACGCCACTTGAAATAAATAACGAACAACGGGATGAAATATGGGAAATACTATGCGAGAAGATTCCGCCTAGTTTCGAAGAAGAGTGCCAGGAGGTCCTGGGCGAGTACATGGATGTGTTCTCGATCGAGCCTAGGCCGGCGTCGACGAAACTAGCTGAACATCGCATAGTTCTACGCAACGACTACCCCGTAAATACACCACAATATAGATGTTCGGAGGAAAAGAAACGAATAATTAACAAGGCCTGTGAAGAAATGTTGCAACAGGGGGTGATCCGACGAAGTACATCAGAGTACAATTCACCAGCCCTGCTTGTGAAGAAGAAGGATGGTAGCCAGCGCTTCTGTGTGGATTACCGTAAGCTGAATGAAAAAACGCTCGTCGAAACAGGCACATTACCCCCAATTGACGACACGCTTAAGGAGCTGGGTGAAGCACAGTACTTCACGACCCTAGACCTTAAGGCTGGTTATTGGCAGGTATCTGTACACGAGACGTCTAAGCGATACATGGCGTTCACAACACCAGACGGCGGCAGCTACGAGTTCAACGTCATGCCCTTCGGGTTATCTGGAGCTCCAGGTACCTTCCAGAAGCTCATGACGGAAGTACTGCGAGGCCAATTACATCGTTTCGTGAAGGTGTACCTAGACGACATCATCGTCTATAGTAAGACGCCGCAGGAGCACGTAGAATACTTCAGACTGGTGTTCGAACGACTCTGACAACACGGACTGTGCGTCTCACCCGAGAAGTGCAGCTTCGCCGCGACGCATATAGAGTACCTAGGGCACATCGTCACCAAGAACCACAATCTGCCACAAGAACGGCACCTTACGCGTATACAAGAACACGCGCCGCCGAAAAACGTCAAGGAGTTGCGACAGTTCCTCGGGCTTGCCGGATGGTTACGTGAATACGTGCCGCGGTTCGCCTTACTGGCAGCTCCTCTGACAAATCTGTTAGATGCAAACCGACGGTTCCGCTGGACAGCTAGGGAGCAGGAGGCTTTTGACGAGCTCAAGCTTGCTTTAGTTCACCACGAGCCCCTGCACAGGCCAAAAACCGGCCTGCCTTACTGTCTGCAGACCGACGCCAGCGCCGTAGGAATGGCCGCCGTGCTATTCCAGGAAAACGACGACGGCACCAGAAGATTAATTTCCTGCGCGTCATCGAAGTTCTCGAAAACCGAGTCGAGGTACCACGTGAACGAGCAAGAGGCCCTTGCGGTGATTTTCGGTATTAGGAAATATCGTCAACACCTGGAGGACCGCGAGTTCACCCTCTACACGGATAGTAGAGCACTTCTTTGGCTAGACCGGTACAAAGACGAGAAAACGAAATTAACCCGGTGGGCCTTAATGCTACAAGGATACCGGTTTCGTATCGTCCACGTACCAGGTCGCGTAAACGAATTACCAGACTTTTTATCACGGAACCCCGAGGAGGAAGCGCGTGAAGAATGTCCACCCGAGACCGACGACAGGATGTACCCGGTCGTGAACCACGTCGAGGAAGACGCAGGCCGAGAACAAAATCCGCCGCTGGAGCAAGAGGAGCTCCAGCTCGTCGAGGATGGTGACCACGTACGTGCAGTGAATGCACCGGGAGGACAAGATGACAACCGGTCCAACGAGGGAGAAAACGTTGAGGAAGCGAACGACGAAGATGAACCCGTCGAAGAAGAGATCCAAGAGGAACCGCCGAATCTTGGAGGGCTACCCGCCGAAGACGTGCCGCTGTTCGAGCGCGTTCAGCGAGCACAAGGCGAAGACGACCAGTGTCGTACAGACAGGGCTAGGCTGTACCGCATACAGCGCGATGGCCCCGAAACGGAGACGGAGCGTCGTATCGCCGAGGCCTACATCTTCGAGCGAGGCTATATCTGGAGGAGATATGGCGATCGCCGCGCATTGTACGTACCAGGTACAATGCAGGAGGAAGTTGTAGAAGCCTACCACGACGCCGTACTCGCCGCACACCCAGGGCGAGACGAAACACTTCGGGCCATCCAGAGGTACTATGACTGGCGCGGCATGCGAGAAGCAGTCGCCGACCACGTCAAAGCGTGCCTCGTATGCGCGTCAACCAAGGCCGGAAACGGGCAGCCTAGGGCTCCGCTCCGACCTCGAGTCCCCACGGATGCGGCACACACCTGGAGCTTTGACGTTCTAGGGCCGTATCCGGAAACACGCCAAAAGAACAAGTACGTTATAATCGCTGTGGATATCTTCAGCAAATGGGTGGAGGCCATCGCCGTACCGCGAGTACGCCACCAGGAGATGCGAGCCTTCGTCCAAGACATTTGCACGAAATGGGGGTATCCACAAGCGTGCATAACAGACAACGGAGGAGTTTTCCGCGGAGGACAATGGCTGAGGTACCTGGAGGAGATGCAGATTACCCCGTATTACGCCGCGGTCTACCACCAGCGGGCGAACCCAGTGGAGCGCCGGGTTCAAGAATTCAAAAAGGTGCTACGAACCAGACGTGACGCAGATCGTAGGTGGGACGCCTACATCAACGAAACGCTGTTCGTACTCCGGAATAGAACCAACGCCTCCACGGGGATGACGCCCAGCGAGATCATGACGGGAGGTTTGCTCAAACGCCCCGGCGAATGGGTGATACCCCCGCAGGTCGCGCCACCCGCTCAACGCACGGTAGAGGCCCGTAATGAACGGATGAGAAGAGCCAGGGACCGCCAGCAGATTTTTCAGCGGAATCTCTACCCCGAACCCCGAGAAGCACCGCTAGAATTCGCCGTCGGTGAGGAGGTCATGACACGTGTCTGGCCAGGGACATCCGCCGATCCGTTTTGCGCCAAGTGGACAGGACCACACCGCGTCGTGCGTCGAGAGGGAGAGACGACGTATACCGTCGAAAGGGACGGCGCGCATGCGCGCATCCATCTCGACGATCTACGTCCGGCACCGCGACGCGTCGCATAAACGAAAGAATTCAAGAGGAAGTGTATTCAAGGCACGCCGACGTGGGAAGTGAGCTCGACGGGCCTCGAGTGAAAACCAACCGCGTACCGGCGCCGCGAGTGCAGCGAACCCCCCCAAAAAGTGGCTTACGCATGGCATGCACAGAGACGTTCCCCGCGCGCGTTTGCATGACCAGGAAGCATGAACTTTTGCAACCCCCTTTCTTTCTTCTGCATTTTTGCACCTTTTCGCTTGAGCATCGCATTTTTGCATAGTGCAATCTGCATGCTTAATTTTAAAAACCTATTTATAATCATAGTAATAGTCGTTTTCGTATGTTATAGAGAGTTGAACCACGGACCTGGCGAGAAGGAACCACCGTCGGGGCCGCCCTACGCCATCGACGCCGTCCCCACCGCACCAGAGCCGGGATCAGGGCAGTCCAAGAAGACCTGCGACCTTTTTCCCCGTCCCTAAGTTCCCTCCTGCAGGTTTCTCGCTCGCTCTTCCTGCAGGCAGTAATCGAGCTAGCGGATTAG
>NW_019417768.1:32010-42353 GCF_000390285.2 Anoplophora glabripennis | reverse complement strand
TTTTATATACGGGGTGTTTAAAAACTAAAGTACAGGGTGTCGCGGTAGCGAAGTTTGCCTACCTTTCTAGTGCAACTTATTAAAATCTGTTCGCATGGTCACCGTTGTTTCTACAACAAATGCTAATTCGGCGAACAAAGTTAAAGGACATCCTTTGCAGTTCTTAAGGGCTATTTTTTTAAAACATTTATGGCATTTTGGAAATGCCTCCACAACTCAGTTCAGTGTTAAATGAGGAATCATGCAATGTTGTTTGCAAGGCACTCAGAGTGCCCCAAGGATAATAGTCGCAAAGTGTTAAGTCTGGTAAACGTGCAGGCCAGTTAACATGAACATTATCCCCTCTACCGATTCATCGACGAGAGAATCTTTGGTTCAGATACTGCCGGATATTTACAGTGAAATGTGATGGAGCACCTTCATGCATAAACCACATGGTAGTTTTGAGTAATAACGGCACATCTTCCAATAACTCGAGCTTTGCAAAAATTCTAAATAAAATTCCCCATTCAGTCTATTGTCTCATAAAAATAGAAAAAAATTAAAATTTTAAATTGTTGTATTATATTGCATTATATCTATTATTGAAAATGGTTGTGATTAATATTTTTTAATTAATTTTGATTATGTTGCAAAAATTTTTTTGTATAAAATTAGTAATAAATATAATAAAAACAACTTTATATATTAAAATTTCAAGAAGTTAAAATTGTAATTTTATCGACCGCATTATTTTTATTAATATTTTTTAATTTTGAGAATTTTGCAATAAATTCAAATGCTTTTTATTCATTTTTAAATCTTAACAATAAATAATAATTTGAAAATAATTTGTGAATTTTTACTTTAATTTTATATTTAAATCGTAATTAAATAGCTAACAAAATATTGAAAAAACAAGTTTACTTTGCCTTAATATGTAAAAGAAATAACTTTTTAAATGAACGATAGCTTCATTTATTTATTTAATAATAGTAAAATAATTCCGAAATTGAAATTTTAATTAATATTTCGTTTAACAATAATTTTTGTGACATTTTTGTAAATTAAAAAAAATTAATTATAAAAGATGCATTTTTTCTGGGGTTCAGGGCTATTCTACGAATTCGTAAATATGCCCATTGTTATTTTTTCGTCGAGCTACCCCAGTTTAAAAAAAAAAAAAGTTTCTACGATGAATAGAAGCCGAGATATTGCAAAATTTACAGCGCGCACTTCCCCCACCACCACGCCGCCGGCCGCCGGACAGTTTACTTAGCGAGTACCTTCTCTTTAAAGGGCTCGTGAGTCGTTAATTTTCCACATTTTTCAATGCAATTCACGGGAAATCGTAGTTTACGTCGTAAACTTTATTTTGCGAAAAATTCAAGTCTTAATATTTATAAACAATTGCGCTACGATTTTTTAAAAAAAGATTCTTATCTTGGCTCCTGTTGGTCGTAGAGGGCACTTTTTTTATTTTAAAACTGTATTTTTTTTCCAGCTATCCATTGCATCTATTTTCGGTGAGATAGCATAAATAGCAACAATGTTATTCAAATTGTTTATAAGCGAAAAACGCACGGTTTTTTAATGCACAATTTGAGAATGTTAATGTCAAAAAAACGGTGATATTTTTTAATAGGTCGCTTAATTGCGTCTTTAAGATTACAATGACGCTTTCAGAATCATGTTTGATTGAAAATTAACGTCTGTACAGAGGCTTAAAGTTCATAACTTTTGGAGCCTCCGCTATAAACAAATAGAATTGTGCGAAAACTATTGCACCTACAGCGCCCACTTTTGGCACACTTTTAAAGTATGACAAAACCCTCAACTTGTCATAGGTTTTATAAAATTTTAACAATAAATGCGATAGTTATAAACAAATGAAAAAATGGGCACTTTTCTTGTTTTTTTGCAATAACTTTTTTGTTTATTAACCGATTTTAATTTAACCAGTCTCATTTTGTAGATAATTTTACTCCCTACAAGCTGTCTGTGAGTCACTTTTCGCTAAAATTGATGGTTTTCCCTGCAAAGTGAAAAAACTGCTTTCCTCACTTACCTATTTGTTTAAATAGAAAAGTTAGCTAATAAAAGTTTTTGACTCACAAGACGAGAGATGTCTTGTATTATGTTCCTTTAGACAATTTTACAATAATCTCGCGGATAGGACTTTTTTCGAGTTTTTCTTTTATTTTCGCTAATTTTCCTGGTGTAAATATTTGGTTACAGTTTAATGAGGTACCTACAGACCTTAATTATTGAGATAAATCATGAAAGTTTTGATGAAAAGCTAAAAGAGCGCGAATTATTTGAAACTTCATACTACAAAGCTGCGACTCAATGAAAACGATTGCTATCTAATTGTCAAAAAGAGGAAGTGATTAATCATAATGATAGAACCTAGTGATGTAAATTCTGTAAGTATGCAAACCGCACCAAATTCCCGGTTCCAAAATTTAAAGGTCACTACAAACATTGGCTAGAATTTCGTGATACGTATGTATCTCTTATTCATAATAAATCTATTGCTGAAATTGCGAAATTTCATTTTCTACGAGGGATATGCAAAAGAGGAATTCACACACTGGAATTTTCTGCAGCGAACTATAAAACGTCATAGAATTTATTGTGTGAACATTATAATAACACAAGTTAATTAATAATAATCATATAATGTTATTATTTTCATTGCCCACATTAACTCGGAAATCTGTAATGGAGTTACGGAAATTATCAGATGCTATGGTTAAACATTTAAGATCTTCAAATACCTTAGGTCAAAATACTGAAGATGTTATGTTATGATTATTTTTCTAGTGACCAATAAATTTACTTACGTAAATGGGAAGAAACTAAAGCTAGGAATAAGCTCCTGACTTTAGAAGAATTTAAAGTTTTTCTTAAAAATAGAGCTGAATTGTTAGTCATTGGAATGTAATAAACAAAATAAAACTAAAGTCATGCTAAAGCACAGGTCTTTGTAGCGACAAATCAGTTATGTAGGTGCACGTGCTTTACATATTTTACACTCTATAGAGTTACACTCTTTACTAATAGGATTACTTTTAAACAATTCAAACAAAGTTTGAGACGTCTTGCTTGCTCAAATCTATTATAAACATTAAGTTTTAGAAAATCAACTCAATTATTTATGTAATGACTGCCTTTGCAATAACTACATGACTTATTTGTCGCTACAAAGGCCTGTGATTTAGAAGTGACTCTAGTTTCATTTTTGTTTATTACCTTCTAATGACTATCAATTCAGCTATATTTTTAAGAAAAACTTTAATTTTTTCTAAAGTTGAGAGTTTATCCCTAGCTTTAGTTTCTTCCCATTTATGATAATAGGATCCAATTTATTGGTTACCAGAAAAATAATCATGACATCCCACGTTTCAGTATTTTGATGTAAGGTATTTAAAGATTGTAAATGTTTAACCATAGCATCTGATAATTTCCGTAACTCCATTGCAGATTCCCGAGTTAATGTGGGTAATGGAAATAATAACTTTATATGATTTATTAATTAAGTAACTTGTGTTATTATAAGTGATAATGATTTCACAGTACTAGTAGGTCGCTCTCTGCCAGTAAGTAGAAAGCAATGTTTTGTGTCAGTAGGAACTGATTTTAGGTTTATAGTACAATGTGGTTTATCGATGAGCACAGTGGCGGCGCGTGAACATTGATTGAATGTGTTCTGCTTAGGGTTGTTACATTTGTTGAATTGAATTCTGGGACATTAAGTCCCCGGAGTCTCTAAATGGCGCGAAAAATTTTAAAATTTTCAAGGTCACGCGTTTTCCTGGCACTTCTGAATTTCAAGGAACAATGAATTTATAAAAAAAATATAGATTTTCACAAGAATGATTTTTGAAATTGATACCTTTTTGAAATATCTATTTACGAATTACCTACTGATGGTATAAATAAATTGGAATAAACTAAATATATTTTATTAAATTATTGAATATTGTTTATAAACAAAAAAATCGTTTGTGAAATTTACCAACGATTCAACGAATTTTAATTTTCCTCGGCGTGTTATGATTTTTTCTTTATCTTTTTTTATATATATGTACATTATATTATATTCCGGGAGTTATACGTGCAAATCCGAAATCCGGGACCATACAGCTAATTCCCGGTACAATCACAGAAAATCCCGGTCATACCAATGTGGCTAGATGTTCTTTTAAAATTTATGAGTCCACGAAACACATCAGGGTTGTCCGAATTTTCTGTCTTGTCGTGTCCGAGAAGTGCTAATTCGAAAGCTCCGCAAAATTTTATGCAATCTATGATTTTAAATAATACATGACGATTTTTCATTACCTGTTCATATGTTTCCGTATATTATCCCAATATGCAGAATCTGACTGACTTCTTATGTTTATTTTACCTAAAGACGTAATGACTTAAATCTTTCACACTGTATATTGTCCATGCTTTATCCCCACCGAAAAGTAAGCACGGAAAACAAAACAGTGAATATTTTAAATCACACCCGCACACCCACTCTGCTTTTGTGTATACATTATTGTTTTTTTATAACTTTTACTTCTTTTATTTTTAGTTTATCCTCATAAGGCAGAGAACCAAATACAGTTTTTTTTTAACGAAACGCTATTCATTTTAATAACTATAACATCCGTAGACGCCTAAATGAAAATATTCACACGTGCCGCTCGCATAAATAAACCACCACATACCACGTACGAAATATTACTGCATTTACTGCAGCGCAGTGGCTGTCGCTATTGCAGCCGCAAAAGCCCCTATCTTCCTGACTGGGTCACGTGCCTGATTAGCCAATAAAAACAAAGGACGCATGTAATTGTTCGCTGTCCACACATGTTGTATATGAGGTTGCATATATTAAGGAGCGCAGCTCGCGTCGCAATAAATAATAATATAAGCTCCTAGATTTATTTTAGCGCGAGTACATTTGGATTCTTTAAATATTTTGTTGATATTTAATATGATTAAATACATAAAATTTTATGTGTTCTGCAGCTCCGCAGCTCTTATGGTAAAACCGCCACTGGATGAGCATATAAAAATAATAAATGGTTTTAACTATTTAATTTATTATTATATATTTATTTAATAAAAATATTCATCAATATCTTTACGCACAAAGTCACAAATGAGATCAATTTGAATTGAGAAAGTACTAACCTTTCTAGTTTGTCCACACAGGCATCTTGGTAATCATGAATCCAACGAACTGCATTAAAGTGACAAACTTGTCTCATGTCTTCAGGTAATTCATCAGCTTCAGGAAATGTGAAATTGTCAATAATAGGAATAATATTACAATTTGCCGAGAGTGCGGCAACAATTTCCTAACAATAAAAAAAATATATTTTTAAAGTTTGATCTAAAATTAAAAAATTGCTTGCCTACCCTATGGACCCAGTCTTTTCTTTCATGATCCCCTATACACCTTTCTAAAGCATTAGGTGTCAAAACTAAAAGGAAATGTTTGGCTTTTTGTATACTTTGTAGAAGATTGTTATCGAATTTACCAGCCTCTAATCTCTCAACATCTATAAATACACTAAAACCTCTTAATTGTAAATGGACTTTTAATAAACTAGCTAACTGGGAACCATTTGATCTCCTGTAACTGACAAACACATCTAATGATTTGTCCATATTGTCTTCATTTAATCCATTGGCTAATCCATTTTCTAGCTGCCTAATACCTTCCATTATTCTGTATCGATGAATAGAATTCATTATACCACATTCATTTAATAGTTGATCTTCTGAAATATTGCGGAGGGAGTCCTTTGTTTCTACACCTGCATTTAAGAGACTATATGTGTATATTGAAAACTCAGGTCCTAATGTTTGAAGAAAGTTATTTATATTCGCCGTATCTCGGGAAGTATAATCAGCCATTTTCTTTAATTTCTGTAATTCTCTTGTAAATCTGTAAATACACATTTTACAATAAACACTTATAAGTTATAATTAAGGATAAAAAATATTTTTAATGCTTTTTTCGCGTAGGTATATTATTTAATACATATAAAGCTACATTTTGTGGAAGAAATCAGATTATAGTTTAAGAAAAATAATTTATAACAGTTACTTTACATTGAAGAGAACACAAAAAGACATTTATTTTACATTATGCAAAAATATAAAAATGTATATACCTTTTCCTTTTTATACCATTGGTCAGTCCAATATCATCCCTGAGATTTTCTTCAGTTAACTGTAACAATAAATCTCCATCAACTCTACTTTCAACAAAACTAGAGGCAATTTCTGCAAATCCAATTTGCTTTACCCATTCTTCAACGTCTTCGGCTGACCAAAGAGGTACTTGCTGACTAAGTTTGTGAGGCACTTCTTCACCAATTAATCTTAAAGCTTGAGCAGCATACTTTGAAGCAACAGCATTTGGACAACTTGCAACTTTTTTCAAGGATTCAACAGCACCAATTTCTGAAAATATGTTAGTATTTCCTTGTTGTTTTTTTATTCCAGCTTCCATACAGAAGTGAAAAGCAGCCAAATTTCTAGCTTCTTCTCTTTTTGAGCTTAATACAGGTACTAAATTTTTTAGCCAGGTTTTGCTTTGGCCATGAGCATGTGCAAGGTTTGATTTGGCAAATTCTGAAGGATTATGGGTGGTCACAAATGGCTCTACTAATCCCAAAGTCCCGGATTGTAATACTTCTGCTTCTATTTCAGCATTAGCAACCAAAACAGTTATGGCAAGACAGGCATAATATTTAATGTTGTCATCGTTATGGAATGCTAATGGAAACAACCACATAGGAACTTTTCTTTTGATCATTGCTTCTTGATTTTCAGCACCACCATACAAACTGAGGTTTGCAAGAGCTCCGGCACAGTGGCGTAATGTTTCGACATCACTTTTTCTACATTCAAATAATAGAGCATCTAAACCACCTAGACGAACTACATCACTGCATGTTTCTTCGCTATGTTTAAATAAATGTTCCAAAATACCAGTCCCTACTCTAGAGTGATCAACAGAGTTCGATTTTTTTGTACAAACGCATGCAACATGTACTACTTTATCTAATCCATGCTCTACAACATGAGCTCTATTTTCTGTTGTAAGACATTGTTCTAAGAGTTTAGCACTTGAAAACTGTAGATCTTTATCTGGTTTTGTACAGTTCTGCATAATTAAATCTAGACCTCCACAATTCCTTAATGTATTACACAAAGTAGTACCCAGTTCATGTCCATAAGTTGGTACAGCCCACGCTTTACTCATTACATCATTAATTTTATTTAGAATAGATTGTGCATTCTTGTTATTCTCCATTTTTTGAAGACATCTTATAGATACATCAAGATATGTCGAGTATTTGTGTATGGCTCTCTCCACTTCTTGTGCATTAGAACCGGCAGATAGATTTTCTAGATCATCTAAGGAGGTGTTAAGGATATCCTCTTCTGGTGTCCCATTCATTAGCTGAAACTAGAAAAAGAACTATTTATTTGGGAGCTTATACAGTAGTTTAATAATATAAAATAGATACCTATATTATGAAAGTATTTTTAGATAACTAATCAAACAAAGAGTATTTTTAAAGGGTTTATGAAATAAATGATATGTTAATGACAGTTTAATGTTTCCTTTACAAAAATTTTCAATTACATAAAAATTAAGAAATACAAAAATTTTCTCAATTAGTTTTGACTATAAATCTACATTTGGTCTTACCTGCCTGCTGGCAGCTTGTAGCATAGAAGTGGCTGATGCGCTTAACCCTCTGGTTGATGTAGTATAAATATGACTAGAAGCAGAACTGTGTTCTTCTTGGTTGAATATACCACTAGCCGTAACAGTTTGCCTTTGTTGTTGTGATTCCATTGCGGTTTTTTCACTACTAAATTTGTCAGTGGTAACTTTCATGTTTGTGTGTGCTAAATTTTTAGACTCTTGTTGGCTCATTTCTCCAGCTTTAAGAGATCTTGCTTCCTTTAAAAGTAAAATACAAATTACATTTTATATCATATCTACGTACATTTAAATGTGTTACAGTTACACATCAGGTTTGACAAACATTAACATGTATTACACTTCGCATAATATTTGTATAACATCTGTGATAAGATAACAATTTTCTACTCCTATATAAAGGTTAAATTTAGATTTATCGCTAAGTTCACACTACAATTATTTGTAAGAAAAAAGTTGACACGATTTAACCACAATGTTAGTTTTTATAAAGAAATTCATAATTTCAATGCCTAATAATGATAATGATAATGAATATTATTAATAGTGTATTAACTTTCTCATGAAAAAAAAAACAACCATAATGATGGGCGACTTTAATTTATAACTTTAATATAAGACAATTTTCATACAATTAAGAAAATGGTTTACCTAGGTGTCTACATAGTTATATTGTTGTTTTTAAAATTTGGAAAAAAATAATTTGGTCAAATACCCGTGAAAATTTCATATCTATGTCACTTTACATAATAATAGTTCTACAAAAATAACGATACTGTAATAGATATATTTAAAACGTACATGAGTAATAGGCATGTAACTACTAAAAGGGATTGATAGTTCTCTTTACGAAAACACAGTAATCTAGATCTAGGTTTGGGTATATGAATGACTGAATTGTGAATTCCAAGTAGATAAATAAAATCTGTAATTATTTAACAGGTACCAATCTTCAACATGAAGCTCTGCAATTATAATTTTTTATATATAGTGACATCCTATTCAATAGGTAGTGATTACGTAATGTTAAAAACGATATTTACATTAGCTCTCAGCTTCAGTTTTAATTTTGGCGGGACAGTAACTTTGGCCATTATTATCGGTAGAGGATCTGTACTTTGGCCTATACTCTTAAAAGCTCCTTCTCTTACTGGCCAAGGCGCCGACATGATATTAACGGGCACAATGGAAAACCAAACACTTGCACAAGCACGTGATGAAAATATAAAAAATGGCAACACAATTAACCAGGCATAATTAAATATAATTAGAAAACTTTAAAATGAGCACAACATGTTCGCTCGACACAGTTTTTCACTACATTGGAACGATAAGCTGATCGTATAAAAATACAACTCATTGTTTTGGATAAATGCCATACAATTTTATGTTTCTACATATTGTACTTTGCGTCATTTTAACTTTAATATAATAGTTTTGTGCATTAAATTAATTTAAATAGATTGTTAAAGAATTTCCAAACCAAGACAAATTGTTGTGAAAATATGTGGATTCAAAATTATAATTATCAGCAAATATTTACTAAATTAAATTCAAGCAGAAAATGAATTGCGAAAGCTTGGGAACTTCATAATATACAAAAATATAGGATAGGTACTCTAAGACACGTTTTATGCATTTTGAAGTTTTGAAATACATATAATAAAAGTATGGATAATAACGTTCCCCTTTCAATGTTCTCCATATGTTCCAATGAGGAATATTAATGGCAGAACTAATTCTTCTTGTGCTAGTTTTTGGATTTTGTTGAATTAAATTTAAAATATTGTTCTGTTCTTAAGCATCTTGATGTAAATTACGCTCCACATTTTTTGAAGTTGGAAACCTCTCGTGTTGTTTGGAGTACTGGAAGAATTTACTAAAAGTTTTATAATTAGGATGCCGACGATCAGGAAAACGTTGCTGATATTCCCTTTGTGCTGCCCTACTATTCCCATTGTAAAACCCATAGATGAATACTATGTCAGCATATTCTTCGTTTGAAAATAATTGCGGCATGTTTAAATTACATAATTTAAAGTATTAAATGCAAGTTAATGAATACCCAATAACACCAGTAAACAGTTTGTTGTCAAACAATTCACTATTTAATTATCTGTCACTTTGAGTAGGCCTACTATAATTAATTTACATCAAGATGTTCAAAAAGAGAATAATATTTTAGATCCAATTCAACAAAATGCAAGGTCTAACATAAGTTCGACTATTAATATTTCTCAATGGAATGTATGGAAAACATTGAAAAGGAAATAATATTATTCATACCACATTCATTCATTTCTTTTTCGCGTTGATTACGGGTAAATAAATAACTCAAGAAACGACTATAAATGGACACAGCAATACCCATCTGCAAACGCTTATATAATTCACAGTACAAATTTACTCTAAATGTTTGGGTAGATCTACATGAATGGCAATCGAAATCTACGGATTATAATTTATTTTTTGTCATGTGTTTTTATCATGCGTATTTAAATAATCAGCAAAGTGTAACAAGAAAAAGAGACATGTCGCTGAGATTACTTTTTTATGTTCTTTTCGATAATCGTATGGGAATACCAAAAAATACATACAAGGCGATGTTTTCTAG